>NW_006922327.1:272158-277935 GCF_000298275.1 Orycteropus afer afer
AAGGCAAAGAATACCAGAAAGATGTTTACTTGTGTTTTATTGACTATGCAAAGGCATTTGATTGTGTGCATCATGACAAATTATGGATAATATTGAGAAGAATGGGAATTCCCAAACACTTGATTGTACTCATGAGGAACCTGTACCTTGACCAGGAGGATGTTATTTGAATGGAACAAGGGGATACTACATGGTTTAAAATCAAGAAGGGAGTGTGTCAGGGTTGAATCCTTTCCCCACACTTATTCCATCTATATGCTAAGCAAATAACCTGAGAAGCTGGACTATATGAAGAAAAATTCAGCATCAGGATTGGAGGAAAAATCATTAACAACCTAAGATATGCAGATGATACAACTTTGCTTGCTGAAAGTAAGGATGACTTGAGGCACTTACTGATGAAGGTTGAAGCATACAGTCTGCAGTATGGATTATATTTCAACATAAAGAAAGTAAAAATCCTCACAAATGGACCAATGAGCAGCATCTCAATAAATGGAGAGAAGATTGAGGTCGTCAAAAATTCACTTTGCCTGGTTCTACAATTGATGCCAATGGAAGCATCAGTCAGGACATTAGACCACGTGTAGCACTGGGAAAGACAACCGCAAAGGAACTCTTCCAAGTGCGGAGGAGCAAGGATGTCTTCTTGAGGACTAATGTGCACCTGACACAAGCCATGATATTTCCAACCACCTGGTATGCATGTGAGAGCTGGCCAATGAATAAGGAAGACCAAAGAAGAGTTGATGCTTTTGAGTTGTGGTACTGGCGATGAATGCTGAAAGTACTGTGGACTGCTAAAAGAACTAACAGATATATTGTGGAGGAAGTACACCTGAAATGCTCCTTGGAAGTGAGAATGGCCAGACTTCTCACATATTTTGGTCATGTTGTCAGTAGGGACTATTCCCTGGAGAAGGATGTCATGCTTAGTAGGGTGGAGGGTCCATGAAAGGGGGGGAGGCCTTCAACGAGATGGATTGACGTGGTGGCTGCGATGATGGGCTCAAGTATAGCAGGGATTGAGGACCTGGCGGGGGATCGGGCAGTGTTCTGTTCTGCTGTGCATGGGGTCTCGATAAGTCGGAAATGACTCAGCAGCACCTAACAACAACAAGAACAACAATGCAGAGAAACTTTGCAACTACTATGATATTTTTCAAAGTTGAAGATGGGCATTTAATTTTAATATTAACGTTGTTGTTCTTATGTGCCGTGGAGTCATCTCCTATTCATAGCGTCCCCTCCTTGGGTTTCTGAGGCAATATCACTATGGACATAGATTGCCCAACCTTTCTTCCAAGGAGTGCCTGGTGGGTTTGAACCGCCAGCCCTATGGTTAGCAGTCAAATGCCTTAGGCACTACACTACCAGAGCTCCTAATATTAACATATGACCTGGAAATTCCTTTTCTACCTTCAAGCCTGAGAGAAAGCTCTGGTACATGTGCAAATTATAGTCGCATATAGATATGATGCAAGGCATTGTTATACAATGGGAGAGATGAGTCTTAAAATCAACATGTGAATGAGACTTAATGAATTGCAAAAGGATAGGTACTAGAACATACAGAGAAATATTAGGAGGGTGTGAATATGTGTGCATATACATATTTGATTATCACTGCTATTTGTAAGTTTTCATTGCCAATATTTCTCAAAAGTGGATCAATTGCCCCTTCCTTCTTCTAAGTCTGTTTTAGTCTGGAGGGTCCACTGAAGTCTATCCACCATGAATGATTCTCTTAGTATATAAGTGGCATAACTTTCAATGTCACTTATAGTTATAAATGGGATATAGGTATACTAGCTTTAGGATAGTGGTTAAACCTGGATTTTGCAAAATTGTGTTGAATGGAAAGTGATAGTCAGTATTTAAATCTCTAATATGCAGAACAATAGCCTCTCAAAGTTACCAATTCTTAATATGCAAAATGTGTGAATATGTTATTTTCCATGGTGAAATGAATTTTGCAAATGTCATTAAGTTAATGATCTTGAGATTTGGAGATTATTGTAGATTACTCATTAGGGCTAAAGTAATGACAAACCTTTTATTAAGTGGAGGCAAGATTGTCAGTGTGTGAGAGAGAGTTGAAGATGTTTTAACTTCAGATTTTGTAGATGGAGGAAGGGGCCAGTAGTCAATGAATGCAAGAAACATCTTAATCTGGAAAACGTAAGAGGACAAATTCTTCCATACAGCTTCCAAAAGAAAGGTAGTCTTTGTAATATCTTGATTTTAGTCTAGTGAGATTTCTGAACTATTAAACTCTTATTGCAATTGTTAGTTGTTATAGAGTCATTTCAAACTCTTTGAAACCCTATGTATATAGAGAATACCTGCAATATAGGTTTTCAAATTTGTGACTTTAATTTGAATGTTGAAGTTTTCAAAATTGTGCTTTCAGAAGCAATTTCCAGGCCTGTCTTTTGAGACATCTCTGGATACAAATCACCAATGTTTTAGCTAGAAGTCTTAACTGTTTGTATCATCTACAAATCCTATAGAACTGTAAAATAATAATTGTAAGAAAACATGTTATTGCTATAAATTTGCTGTAAGAAAACATGTTTATGATAGTTTGTTATAGGACTGATAGAAAACTAATACATACATTCATTTACACACACACTGTAAGTGTTATTGTCTATTTTTACTTGATTTCAAAAAGAGACATGAAATTTAAAATAGCACAAATTAGTTAAGACTTTTTAAGATCTTAAAAGCAAAAAGCAAAGGTCTTTAAAGACACGAACAAAGATGTCATCCAAATTTCAGGAAGCTAGAAGTTGCTTTAGACAGAAACAACTAAGGACAGAACATAAAATGAAGCACTGAAAGTTACCGTGTTCTAATTGGTTGTTTAAAAGTTTAAGTATAAAACATTTTTTAATGTAGACTATTTGGAGTAACAAAGTATTATTATTATGTTTTTAAATTAGATTAGAAAAATGATAGAAATTATTTTGCCTTAGCGTTTTTATTTTTTTTTTTTTTTAATAAACAAAACCAGCCACAAAACAGATATATTGTGAGTGGAAAATAATTTAAAAGTTTATTTGTTACTTTTCCAAGGAAAGTTCCCTTCTGACAACATGACCAAAGTAGGTGAGAAAAAACTCTGGCCATTCTCACTACCAAGAAGTACTTTTTCCAAAACAGATTTGTTAGTTCTTTTGGCAGTCCATGGTACTTTAAGTATTCTTCACCAGCACAACTCAAAAGCATCAACTCTTCTTCAGTCTTCCTTAATCCTTGTCCTGTTTCACATGCATATGAGGATATTGAAAGTACCATTGCTTAGGTCAGGACTGCCTTAGTTTTCAAAGAGATATCTTTGCTCTTCAGCACTTTAAAGAGGTGTTTTGCAGCAGATTTGCCCAGTGCAATACGTCGTCTGATTTCTTCATGGCTGTTTCCATTGATGTTGATTGTGGAACCAAGTAATACGAAATGTTGGAAAACTTCAAGCTTTTCTCCATTTATCATAATGAAGAAAGAGAATTACAATGTAAAAGGTAAAAATATGTATAAATAATATTAGCATCTCTATATTGCTAAACTATGCAAATAATTTACTTATAACTTAAAAGATCAGTATTTAAAAATAATATTTTAAAAATCTATTTCAAAATGAGAATAAAAGGTAATGATTTGAAATTCTATTTTGCATTTTACTCCTTTCATCAGGATGCTTCTATACAATCTTTGGTCAAATTGTTCAGTAATGGTATCTGAGCATTCAGTTCTGATTTCATGGAAAAGGAGACAGCTGTTCATTGAGGCAATTAGCTACATATTCCATATCCTCCTCCTCTTCTGAACTCTCCTTCTTCCTCTGTTGCTTAAGGTGAAATGAGATCAATTGCTGTACCTTGAATGGCTGCTTGCAAGCTTTTAAGACCCTGAGAACTATGCAAATAACTGGGAGATAGAACAGAAACACTAATCAAATTATTAAGCCTGAGTGTCCCATGAATTTACCAGGATGTTCTATGAAACCATGACCCTAAATCTCCAACCAAGGAACCAAATCTCATGAAGTTTTTAGTTGCACCACCTAAGCAACCTCAGCAGCTATTTTTTTTTTTTTTTAAGTCGTTGTAAATATATATTTCACAGTATTTTTGCCATGGAGGCTTGATGGTGCCCTGTGATAATCTTTTAAACTTAAACCAAAAATATCTCCTGAAATGTTCTTAAAACTAAAAAAATGGTTTAGCATTACTATTTAAAAAAAATCTTCCATGTGTATTATGCTTTCTTAAAAACTTTCTATATGAAGTTAAATTGATGAAAGCCACTTGAATGATTAAATGAGAATCTTAGGGGCAGTGAGTTTGTGTTGATAAGGGAGAAAAATCTCAGAAAATAAAAGGTTGCAAATTCGAAGAATGAAATCAGTATCACTGAGTAGAACATGTAGAAAAGGTTAAATCAGTGTACATTTTGCTCTGTATAATCTCAACAGCTACAACATAAAAATATAAAAAAAAAAAAAATGTTACCAAAGACCTCTAAAATAAAGTTAATGATTAAAGTTGACAAATAAATGGTAATATCCTGGATAAAATACTGCCTTTAAAATTATCTATACAGGAAAAATGGTTTTAAGGAATGTGAGGTTAATATTATAAAACATATTTTAGCTGATTATAATATGATTATCTGTGAGTATATTTTTCTCTTAAAGATTATTTTACTTACATTCATTTAAATTTTATAAATCTGATATACTTACATTTAAATACTTTTTATTTTAACCTATCAATATTTGTGATGTATGATGTTAAACAAAATTTCTCTTTGGAAACAAATATTTAAATTAATATTTTTACCAAAAACATACAATTGTGTAAAATACAACAATTTCCAATTTGATAATGTTACTTCATAATTTTCTGTACTGTGGTGGCTTATGTGTTACTGTGAGGTTGGAGGCTATGCCACTGGTATTGCGAATACCATCAGTGTCAACTATGGTAGACAGGTTTCAGCAGAGCTTCCAAATTAAGACAGACTAGGAAGAAGGAAGGGGCCATCCACTTCTCAAAGAATTGCTCAGTGAAAACCTTATGAAAAGCAGTGAAATACTATCTGATATATTACTGGAAAACTTTATGAATAGCCCTAAAACAATGTTCAATATAGTGCAAGGAGATGAGTCCTTATGGTTGGAAGGTATTCTAAATATGACTGGGGAACAGCTGCCTCCTCAAAGCAGAGTTGAACTTAAAGGTGTGAATAGAGTAAAGCTTTTGGGTCCTCCATTTGTTGATGTGGCACAACTCAAAGTGGGAAAACACAACTGAAAACATCCATTAATAATCAGAACATGGAATGTATAAAGTATGAATCTAGGAAAATTGTAAGTTGTCAAACATGAAATGGAACACATAAAGTTCATATCATAGGCATTAATGACCTGAAATGAACTGGTTTTGGCCATTTTGAATCTGATAACCATATGATCTACTATGCAGGAATGACAAATTGAAGAGGAATGGTGTGGCATTCACCATCACAAAAAAATGCTTCAAGATCTATCATGAAGTACAGTGCTATCAGTGATAGTATAATATTCATACACCTATGAAGACCAGTTCCTACTAATATTATTCAAGTTTACACAACTACCAAAGCCAAAGATGAGGAAGTTGAAGATTTTTATTAACTTCTGCAGTCTGAAATTGAACAAACATATAATCAAGATGTATTGATTATCACTGGTGATTAGAATGTAAAAGTTGGAAACAAGGGAGAATCACCAG
>NW_006922327.1:282477-286290 GCF_000298275.1 Orycteropus afer afer
TTTTTTTTTTTTTTTCCTTTCACCATCCTTATTAAATCTGTATGCTGAGCAAATAATCCCAGAAGCTGGAAGATATGAAGAAAAATGTGGCATCAGGATTGGAGGAAGACTCACTGACAACATGGTATATGCAGATGACACAACCTTGCTTGCTGAAAGTGAAGATGACATGAAGCATTTACTGATGAGGACTAAAGACTACAGTCTGCAATTTGGATTTTACCTCAATATAAAGAAAACAAAAATCCTCACAACTGTGCTAATAAGCAGCATCACAATAAATGGAGAAAAGTTTGAAATTGTCAAATATTTTATATTATTTGGATCCAAAATCAACACCAAAAAAAGCAGCAGTCAAGAAGTCAGACATCATATTGCAGTGGGGTAATCTGTTGCAAAATACCTCTTCAAAGTGCTGAAGAGCAAAGATATCTCTTTGAAGACTACAGTGCACCTAACCTAAGTTCTGGTATTTTCAATTGCCTCATATGCATTTGAAACAGGACAAGGACTAAGGAAGACCAAAGAAGAGTTGCTTTTGAGTTGTAGTGTTAAAGAAGAACACTAAGAGTACCATGGTCTGCTGAAAGGACTAACAGATCTGTCCCAGACAAAGTGCAGCCAGAATGCTCCTTGGAAGCAAGAATGGCTTGTCTCATGTACTTTGATCATGTTGTCAGAAGGGACTATTCCCTTGAGAATTGTATCATTCATGGTAAAATAGAGAATCAGTGAAAAAGAAGTCACTCAACAAGATGGATTGGCACAGTGACTGCAACAATGGGGTCAGGTATAGCAAGGATTGTGAGACTGGCACAGGACCAGGCAGTGCTTCATTCTTTTGTACATTGGGTCTCTATGAGTAAGAGCCAACTCAAGGCACCTAACAACAACAACAATAAAAAATCGCTTCTTTCCCCACACAAAAAAAAAATATTTTCAGAAAAAATATATGTGTTCTTTGAAGTCCTACACCATATTTCAGCATCTTCAATGATTTATTTTATTTAAGTATACTTGGTTCAGTAAGTATTTCTTCTCCAAGTATTCATCCTTTATCATTTCTGAACTACTTCTTACCAAAAACAATTTTTTCTTCAGAAAATGTTCCAAAAATGTTGAATGAATAAAATATCCTCAATAATTTTATTTTCATATTATTTGAAAACAAATATTGGTGTATTATTACACGTAGTCCAATAGTGTAAATAAATGTCTGGAATATTTCCAAATGGTTGAGTCAATATGAGGCTTTCTGTTGCTCATTGGGAGCTCCAGTTCATTTTGTTTAATTGTTTCCATTGTATATAAATCCAATAAGAAGAATATGCTAAACATGTGGGTTTGAAATGCTATGTTCCAATTAAGATGATATAACCATCTTATCAGCCGTTTCAAACATTGTCAAACTTCAGACTATACCTCAATTATTTTTATGAAACTAATGATGCCAATAGCTGGCAATACAGTAATCATAAAAAAGAGCTAAATTTCAGCAACTGTAATACAAGCTCTAAGTCATTAGATTTATCATTTTTAGCAAAGTTAGCAGGTGTAAAAGTGAAGAAACTGTAGCTGAATTAGAGACATGTTAAATATTTACATTTTGAGAATTTCATGAATATTTTTATAATTCCGCACGCTACATGAGGTTTATTTTGAGTTAGTGATGTCGTAAGTTGTCTAGGACTTGTTTGGTCTACCATGTATGTTAAAATGTGCACACGTATTGTATTGTAAAGAAGATTAAAAAATATTATATATAACAAATTTAAAGTGACAGCTTGATTAAAATAATAAGTACTTATTTCACTTTAAGTTTCCTGGCAAATACTCCTTGCTTTATCATTATTGTTATTTATAGCAAGGATCATTGAAATTTATCTGTAAAGAGACCCAAAAAAAAAAAAAAAAAAAACTAACTGCTGTTCCTGGATGCTGACAGGCAAGGCTCCCAGAGGAGGATGCTTCAGGGGGTCCCTGGGCCTCAACAAAAAAACCAAACCCACTGCCATCCAGTTAATTCCGACTCACAGTGATCCTATAGGGTTTGTGAGGCAGTAAATCTTTATGGAAGTAGATTGCCCCAACTTCCTTCAGAGTGGCTGTTAGGTTTGAATCTCCAAACTTGGTTCTTAGCAAAAGTTATCATTCAAATGTTTTAGGCACTGTCACCAGAGCTCCTGGATCTCTAAAGGGACAGCTAGTAAATATTTTTTACGTTTTTGTGAAACAAACAGTCTCTGTCATAAATACTCAACACTAATGGAATTCCTAGTTAATGCAAACGATTAACAATATGCTGACTACTAACAATTTGCCGGCAGTGAATTTGGTTTTCTTTGGTAACTGTAAGTTGGAGGTTCTACTCCACCCAAACATGCTTTGAAAGAAAGTCCTGTCAATCTATTTCCAAAAAAATTTCCTTTGAGAACCCTTTGAAGCACAGTTCTACTCCGACACACAGACTCACCATGAGTCAGAATCAGTTTCAAGATAACTTTTTTTTTTGCTTTGTTTTGTTTTGTTTCTTTTTAATGCTATTTTTATGAAATAGCTAGAGACAATATGTACAAAAAATTAGTTGGTTGTTGTGTAATAACATTTTATTTTCACAGTTAAACTCCAGGAAATATTTATAGTCCTTCTTTTAGATACATGCAATACAAGGAGTTTCCAATACCTAATCATTTACCATTTTGAGATAATACTGTAAGATAATACTGCAGTTAAAGTTAATGAATTGATTAGTATATCTGGCCATTTTCAAAGAGAAAAAAATACAGAAAATAATGAAAGCAAAAGCTTTGAAGTTAATTAATTTATTTATTTTGAAAAGAAACATTTATTTCATCATGACCCTATTTAATTCAAAATTTTAGAAAATAATGTATGAAAAACATCAGTATGGAACTAAAGGAAAATATCTTATTGTACTTTTAAATTCAAAAATATTAAAAAAAAATTTAAATAGTCACTTGAAACCCATTCATCTGTAACAAATTATTTAATATAATGACATAACTATCACTGACTCACAAGTAAAATCATCAAAATTAATTTTTAATTAAAGTTATGTTTCATTTTTCTTTCATTGCTGCATTGATTTTCCAAAATCAATAAATACGATAAATATTTTATGTAATGTTTTCAAAACTTTCTTGTGTTCATTTTAAAAGAAGCTCTGATGGTGCTATGGTCCACTAACCAAAAAGTCAGCTATTCAAACCCATCAGCTACTCCATGGAAGAAAGATGAAACAATCTACTTCCATGAAGATTTACAACCTTGAAATACATGGCGGTTGCTGTAAGTCAGAATCAACCAATGACAGTGGGTTTGGTTTGTTTATTTAATTCATCTTAAAAATATGAAAAACAACCTTTATTCTTAGAACAGTTTCTAGGACAAAAGATCATTTCCTTGGTACAAACTTTCATAATACCATTACATGGCAGTCTTCACATGTACTCTGCTGTTGGTACATTTTCCTCTTTTGCTAATACACGTCAAGCACAGACACAAGCTCATTGTTGGTGGAAGTTGTATGCTGCTATGATACTAAATAAGTGTCAGTGAAGCTTCCTGCCTAAGAAGGATTAGAAAGAACGATCTGCTAATGTACTTCTGGAAAATCAGACAATGAAAACCATATGAATCACAATGATCCTATCCTATTGTGCATGGAATTGACATGAATTGGGGCCTGATTTGACAGCAGTTAACAACACAATAAATAGAAGTCAACCTTGATTAGATAAAAAACCATAAGAGGATTTTCAAAATTATTTTCATGTATGTATAAATATATGT
>NW_006922327.1:286700-292241 GCF_000298275.1 Orycteropus afer afer
CCTTCCGAGGAGTGGCTGGTGGGTTTGAACCGCCAGCCTTCTGGTGAGCAGTCAAGTGCCTTAGGCACTATGCTACCAGAGCTCCTATATATAACCCTTTTTTTACCAACCTATATAGAAATTTTCCCTTCTCTCCCAACCCTGGTAATCCACAAAAAATGTTCCCCTCCATGCACAAACATTTCCTTGACAGTTTACAATAGTGGACAAATACAGTATTTGTCTTTCAATGATTGACTTATTTCATTCAACATAATGCCTTCCATGTTCATCCACATTATGTAGTGTTTTGCAGTTTCTACATTATTCTTGAGTGTTGAAGAGGATTCCACTGTGTATATGTACAACAGTTTGTTTATCCATTCCATGGTTGATGGGCACTTAAGATGTTTCCATCTCTCTCCTATGGTGATGACCATGAGGGTGCATATATCTTTTTGTGTCCGGCCTCTCCTTTCTTTAAGATATGTACCTAGTAGTGGGATTGCTAAATCAAATGGTATTTCTATTTCCAACTTTTAAAGGAATCATTGTACTAATTTCCACAGTGGTTTTATCATTTTAAAGTCCCACCAGCAGTGTATGAGAGTCCCAATGTCTCCATATCCTCACCAGCATTTGTTGTTTTCTCTTATTGAACTGGTATTAATGCTGGGGTGAGATGGTATCTCATAGTAGTTTATATTTGGATCTCTCTAATAGCTAATGATCGTGAACATTTCTTCATGTGTTTATTGACTGCCTGAATATCTTCTTTGGTGAGGTGTGTGTTCATGTCTTCTGACTGTTTTTAAATTGGATTGCTTGTCTTTTTGAAATTTTGAGGTGTTACCATTTACTATAAATTTTAGGGATAAATCCATTGTCTAATAGGTCGTTGCTGAATATTTTTTTCCCATTCTTTGGGTTCTCTTTTTCCTCTATTGGAGAAGTCTTTTAATGCACATAAGAATATAATTTTTAGAATTTTTAGAATTGGAAAATAATTTAGTTTATCTCCTGCTGTTTGTGAATGTTGGGTTATGCTGGATACGTATCTATGCTATAAATCATGGTCCCTAAGTTTGTCCCTATTTTTTCTATAATGAACTTAATAGTTTTAGGTTTCATATTTAAGTCACTGATCCATCTGGTGTTAGTTGTGCATGGTGTGAGGTATAGATCTTGTTTCATTTTCTGCAAATGAATATTCAGTTTTGCCAATGCTATTTGTGAAAGAGACTATCTGTTCTCCTTTAATGGATTTTGTCCCTTTGTCAAAGATTAGCTGACCATAGGTGGATAGATTTATTTCTGGTTTCTCAATTTTGTTCAACTGTTGTATGTGTCTGCCATTGTACCAATACCAGGCTGTTTTTACCTCTGTGTCTATAGAGTATGTTATGATATCTGGGAGTGTGAGACCTCCTACTTTGTATTTCTTCTTCAATAGTGCTTTGATTATCTGAGGTCTCTTTCCTTTCCATTTAAAATAACTGATTGGTTTTCCCAAGTATTTAAAGAATGTTGGTGGAATCTGGATCAGGATTACATTAAATGCATAGATTGCTTTAGGTAGTATTGACATTTTCACAAGTTTCAATCTTCTTATCCATGAGCATTGTATGTTCTTCCATTTGTGCAGATCTCTTATAATTTCTTGAAGTAGTGTTTTGTAGTTTTCTTTGTATAAGAGTTTTGTGTTCCTGGTAAAATTTATTCTCAAGTATTTTAACTCTTGGGTAGCTCTTGTAAATGGTATTGATTCCTTTATTTCATTTTCAGAGACCCTTTGTTATTTCTTTTTTACCAATTTAGAATGCCTTTGATTTCCTTTTTTTGCCTTATTGCTTTGGCTAGGACTTCCAATACAGTGTTGAATGTAAGTGGAGATAGAGGGCATCCTTTTCTGGTTCCTGTACACAAGAGGAATTGTTTCAGTCTCTCTCCATTGAGAATAATGTTGGCTGTTGGTTTTGCATATGTGCCCTTCATTATGTTGAGTGATGTCTCTTCTATTTCTATTTTTCTGAGAGTTTTTATCAGGAATGCATGGTGGATTTTATCAAATGCCTTTTGTGCTTCTATTGACAAGATCTTGTGATTGTTTTCCTTTATTTTACCTATGTGATGGACTATGTGGATTGTTTTTCTAAAGTTGAGTTCATACTTGCAAACCTGGTTTGAATCCCACTTGGTCATGATGTATTTTTTTTTTTTTTTTTGATATGTTGTTGGAGTCTATTCACTAGAATTTTGTTGAAGATATTTGCATTTATATTCATGAGGAATATTGGTCTGCAGTTTTCCTTTCTAGTGATGTCTTTGGTTTTGGTATCAGGGTTATGCTTGTTTCATAAAATAAATTTGGGAGGATTCCATACTTTTCTATGTTCTGGAACAGCTTGAGTAAGTTTGATGTCAGCTCTTCTCTGAATTATTGGTAGAATTCTCTAGTTAAACCATCTGGGCCAGGACTTTTTGCTGTTGTTGTTAATATTTTTATGAGCTGTTCAATTTCTTCTTATGTTATAGATCTGTTCAGGTTTTCTACTTCTGTCTGTGTTACTTTATGTCGCTAGTGTGCTTCTAGAAATCTCTCCATTTCTTCTTGGTTTTCAAATTTGTTGGCATACGGTTCTTCATAGCAACCTGATATTCTTTTTATTTCTTCTATGACATCACCAGTTTCATTTCTTATTCATGATATTTACATCTTCTCCTCCTTTTTCTTTGTTAAGTTTGCCAGTGCTTTGCTAATTTAATTATCTTGTCAAAGAAATAAATTCTAGTCTTGTTGATTTTTTTCTGTTGTCTATTTTCTGTTTCATTTATTTCTGCTTGAATATTTATTATTTATTTCCTTTTGATGACTAAGTGTTGTCTCCCCCCCCCTTTTTTTTTTTTCAAATTGTTTAAGATGTTTGGTTAAGGTATTCATTTGAGCTTTTTCTTCTTTTTTGATGTGTGCATCTTTTGCTATAAATTGCCCTATGGTAATGGCCTTAGCTATTTCCCAAATATTTTGATATACTGTATTTTGGTCTATTTGATTGAAAGATTTTTTTTAAGTTCATTTTTTATTTCTTTTTTTAAGTTCATTTTTTATATCATTATGTCCTCTTATTCAATTAATCCTTTAATCATTCCCTAATATCTTAATATCCTTCCTTGTCTCTTATGGTCATTTTTGTCTTAAAGTCTATTTTATCAAAAATTAATATTGCACCTTTTTTTTTTTTGGTTGCATTTTTCTTGGTATATTTTTTACAGTCTTTGATTTTTACTCTATTCTTGTCTTTTTGTCTAAGGTGAGTCTCTTGTAGAAAGCAAATGGATGGGTCATGTTTTCTTATCCAGTTTGCAACTCTCTCTCTCGAGTGGTGTGTTTCATCCATTGACATTCTGTGTAATTATTGACATGTATGAATTATTGATGTCATTTTCTTATATGTTATTTTGTGGTGTTGTTGAATTCATTGCTCCACATAATTTTCTGTGCTGACCTCATTTTTTTTTTGTGAATCGTGGTCTTATCACCTGTTTGGCTATTGTTTTAACATTTTCTAAGTATTTGTGCTTCTCCTTTTTTTTGTGTTGATGTGAAGGTTTACCATTTTTTCTTTGAGGTTACCCTGTGATTTATTATTTTCTTCCCAAGATAAACAGAAAATTATAAAGAGCAGCTCAAGAAGACAAAGTTAATTATTATAGTAAAATGTGCAAAGACATGGATTTGGAAATCCAATAGGGAAGAACATGCTAGACATTTCTCAAGCTGAAAGAACTGAAGAAAAAATTAAAGCCTTGATTTGCAATATTGAAAAATTCTATGGGCTATATATTGAATAGTGCAGGAAACATCAAAAGAAGATGGAAGGAATACAGAGTCACTGTACAAAAAAGAATTGGTTGATATTCATTCATTTCAGGAGATGGCATATAATCAGGGTCCAATGGTATTGTAGAAGTACTCAAAGAGGCACTGAAGGAAGTAGTGAAAAACAAGGCTCCAGGAATTGATGGAATACCAATTGAGCTGTTTCAACAAATGGATGCCCCACTGAATGCACTCATTCAGCTATGCCAAGAGATTTGGAAGATAGCTACCTGGCCAATGAACTGGAAGAGATTCATATTTGTACCTGTTCCAAAGAATGGTGGCCCCACAGAATGTGGAAATTATCATACAATATGATTAATATTGTGTGCAAGTAACTGATATAATTAAAAAATGATTGCAGCAATATATTGACAGAGAACTCCCAGAAATACAAGCTGGATTCAGAAGAGGACATGAAATGAGGGATATCATTGCTGATATCAGATGGACCTTGGCTGAAAGCAAAGAATAACAAAAAGATGTTTACTTGTGTTTTATTGACTATGCAAAAGCATTTGATTACATAGATCATAACAAATTATGGATAACATTGAAAAGAATAGGAATTCCAGAACTCTTAATTGTACTCATGAGGAACCTGTACATAGACCAGAAGGAAGTTATTGAAATAGAAGAAAGGGATACTGCATGGTTTAAAATCAAGAAAGGAGTACATCAGAATTGTACCATTTCACCATACTTATTGAATCTGTATGCTGAACAAATAATCTGAGAAGCTGTACTATGTGAAGACAACACGGCATGAGGATGGGAAAATCATTAATTACCCTGTGATACAAAGATGACACCACTTTGCTTGCTGAAAGTGAGAATGACTTGAAGCACTTACTGATGAAGATTGAAGAGTATAGTCTGCAGTATGGATTACACCTCAATATAAAGAAAAAAATCCTCACAATGGGACCAATAAGCAGTATCATGATAAATGGAGAAAAGAACGAAGTTGTCCAAGACTTCTTATTACTCAGTCCTACAAAGAGCACCAATGGAAGCAGCAGTTGAGATATCAGACATTGTATAGCATTGGGCAAATTTGTCAAAAAGACCTCTTTCAAGTGGCAAAGAACAATGCCATCTTCTTGAAGACTAAGGGGTGCCTGACACAAGCCATGAGATTTTCAATTGCCTCATCTGCATATGAGAGCTGAACAATGAACAAGGAAGATGGAAGAAGAGTCAATGATTTTGAGTTGTGGTGTTCGTGAAGAATGGAGAAAGTACCGTGGACTGCTGAAAGAACTAACAAATCTGTCCTGGAAGTTTAACCAGAATGTTCCTTGGAGGCAAGAATGGCCAGACTTCATCTCATCTAGTTTGGTCATGTTGTCAGAAGGGACCATTCCCTGGAGAAAGATATCATGCTTGGTAAAGTGGAGGATCAATGAAAAAGGGGAAGACCCTCAAAAAGATGAGTTGACACAGTGGCTACAAGGATGGGCTCAGGTGTAGCAAGGATTGTGAGGCTGGTACAGGACCAGGCAGTGTTTTGTTCTGCTGTACATAGGGTAACTGTGGGTCAGAGGTGACTCAATGACACCTTGTTGTTGTTGTTGTTAAGTGCCGTCAAGTCGTTTCCGACTCATAGCGACCCCATGCACAGCAGAACGAAACACTGCCCGATCCCGCACCAGCCCCACAATCCCTGCTATACTCGAGCC
>NW_006922327.1:294195-299377 GCF_000298275.1 Orycteropus afer afer
GGTAGGGTAACAAGGGAACGTGTTCAGTGCAGATCAGTGAGTAAGCACAAGCCCGCCTTGTTTCAGTGCCTATGCTTAAACCTAACAACAACAAATTCAACATTTAGAACTTCTGTAACTACATTATTTATTCCCTCTGTTTAGTTTGTCGTTCTCATCATTTAACAATTGATGTCTATGGTTCCCTGTTTACAGTCTTGTAAACTATTTTCCTTTGGATAATTATATAATTAGGTTGGTTTCTGGGTTATGTCGTCATGTATGTTAATCATCAGTTGCTGTTTGCTTTTGTTGGGTCTCTGTCAGAAGGACTCCCTTTAAGATCTTTTGTTAGGTTGTTCTGATTTTAACAAATTCCCTTAATTTCTGCTTATCTGAAAATTTCCTAATTTCATGCATATTTGAGAGACAATTTTTCTGGGTCTATAATTCTTGTTTGAAGATTTTTTTTTTCTTTTTATCAGAGTTTTATATATAGCATCCCATTGCCTTTTCACCTGCATAGTTTCTACCAACAAATCAGACCTCATTCTTACTTGTTGCCCTTTATAAGTAAATATTCATTTTAATCATGCTGTTTTCAGGATTTTTCATCTGTGATTTTTCTGAGCTCACTTAGGATATCTTTTGGAGATTTTTTTCTAGGGTCTATCCTGTTTGGCACTCTTTTAACTTCATGTTAGATATATTTTCATGTTTCTTCATATTAGGGGAATTCTTTTCCAACAAATCTTCAACAATTTTCTCTGTGGTTTTATTTGTCTCTTCTTATTCTGGAATCTGATTACATGTATGCTACCCCTCTTGATAGTATACCACATGTAACTTAGGCTTTCCTAATTTTGTTTTCATCTTTTGTCTAACTGATCCATTAACAAAGTAATATTAAGGTAATTCTCATCAACCTCATTAATTCTGTCTTCCATTGTTTTGATTCTATTTCTTTGCCCCTTCAATGTGTTACCTATTTCTGAAATCTTGATATTAATCTTTTGAATTTCTGTTTGTTGTTTTTGTATCATTTCTATTTTTTTGTTTATTTTTTCAATTTATTCTAGTATTGTTTTCCAAAATAGTTCTAAAGTTTTATCTGTGTTTTCTGTAATTTTATCAGTGTGTTCCTTGATCTTGTCAGTGTTTTACTCAGTCTGTCTCTCAATCTTGGAAGGTACCCAAATATGATTATTTGAATTCCTTATCAGGAAGTTTAAATACTGCTTCTTCCCAAAAGATGCTTCCTAGGTTTGTATCCTGGTCCCTTGTTTACACTGCATTATCTTGCTTCTTTGTATATGCTGTGATGCTCTGTTGTCTTTAAGAAATGTAGTAGTGTTATATTTGTGCTTAGTGTGTAAAAGAGAATGAGAGTGTGTGCATATATGTCTGTTAGCTGTTCATAGGGAGCAGTTGAGGATTAGTTGAGTTAGTATTGGCTGCTGTTTATTGTTGGTCAGTTGATGCAATAGCAAATAGTGGCCTTCAGTGTATAGGGCTGCAGGAGTTGCAGATATGGTTAGGTTGTGTTGGAACAACTGCTGTCTTCCATTCAGTTAGAAATAACAATAGCAAAAAAAAAGAAGAAAAAAACTCAAACCCCATAAATCAATGAGAACAATCACACACACACACACAAAGCAATAAATGAGAAAAAGAAAGGTACAATATCTGGGGAGATAGGAATGAGAGAAAAGAGCAATAGTAAAGAGAAAAAATAGAAACCTGCAAAAGGAAAAACAAGGGATGAGAAGAACCAAAGCAAAGAAAGAAAAAAAGGGGATCAGGAGAAAGGAAATGGAGAAAATTTTAAAAAAAGGAAGGAAGAAGATAAAAAGAATAATTTGCAAACAAACAATCTAAAACAACATTATGTTGGGCAAGGCAGGGCACTTAGGCTTTGTTAGGCTTCAGACTGGGATGGAACTCCTGCTAGTAAAGAAGAAGGGTAGAGGTGGGTGATGGTCATATCTCAGTTCAACAAGACTGTGTGGGTTATAATAGTAAAAAAAGGAATATTGCACCTTTCTAGTGTTCAGCTTCCAGCACAGCTGTCCGTGCTGTACTTGAAAAGTGGAGCCCACTCTTAGGTCATAAACCAGGTAAGAATGCCACCTGCATGTATTCAAAATGGTCATGCCTGCTGTTTGTAAATATTCAAAGTGGCTGCATGCTCAGAGAGCAGCTGGCAATTCACAGGTCTGTTTCCTTCTTAGCTGTATTCCTTTATGTTTGTCAGACACCAATGCAGTCCTTGCCCTTGCAGTCTTTAGTGAGCAAAGACAATTCTTAGATTGCTAACAAGATATGTTCAAAGTGGCTGTGCTCTCAAGACAGCCAGCTGTCTGCAGCTCCATTGTATACTTATTCACTGTTTTCATTCAATTTCTTCTACAAGCTGGTATTTAATCCACTTCTTTATCTTTTCCTTTAAAGCTCAGCATTCCAGGATTGCCTTCTGTCTCAGTTTTAGTTGGTTTCTAATTGCTTTGATGCAGAGAGTCAGTGTAGCTTATCTGCCTTTTCTGCCATTGTTCTGGAACTTCCTCTATTTCTATATATTTTTGAATAGATAAAGTCAAGATGTATGTTTAAAAAATCAAAAATATTTGGAGATTTCCTCTTGAACAAAGTTGGAATAGATGTTTTTCTCAATCCTCACAAGTTCAGCAAAAACAAAAACAAAAACAAAAACAAAAAAACTGAAATTTTCTTTAAAGCTAACATAAGATTACTCAGAGAGGTGGAAAAAAAGAAGAAAAACTAGAGTTCATAGGTCCTAGGCAATGACATAGCAGGGAGTTTTCACAATCCTCTTTTTCCTCATATATCTGAGACTAGGTAGTGAATCTCTGACAAACCTATATACCAAAAGATGTACACTGAACAACAACAACAACAAAAGTGTGTGCTCTTTCTAGCCAAAGGAACAAATACAGCAGTATCTTACCAAGGAAGAAAACTTACTCTACTACAGCCAAACACCATGGAATAAAACTGCAATTTACTCCTTACCTGTCAGCAAAAGCAAAGTAAAAAGATTACACCTCCACCCTCACCAAGCTCTAAGAGTCAACCAGACTTTCAAACTAGGGTGATACCGTACAATGTCAAAGGGGTTTTCTTCCATTTTGAGTAATAACAGGACCCTCCACATTGCAGGTCACTTGAGACCATGGGAGAAACCTGGACTTCCTTTTCACCCAGCAATAAATAGCTTTCACCCTTACCCACTATAGTGGTGTCTCAGGAGGCCTAAAGGAGACTAGATTTTGAACACAGTTCAATAATAATTAGACAATGTCCTATATCCTGTTGTGTTAGTGGAGCTCTGGTGACATAGTACCTAAGACACTTGACTGCTAACCAGAAGGCTAGCAGTTCAAACTCACCAGCCACTCCTCATAAGGAAGACTGCACAACCTAATTCCATAGAGATATCACCTTGGAAACCCAAGGAGGGGATGCTATGAGTCACAATCAACTCCATGACAATGAGCTTGGTTTTGGTTAGGTATTTTGTTAGTAAAGACCACTTGGGGAATAGAAATAATATGCCCTATATTTAGTAGTCAAAATGGCATAGAAGAGGCAAAATAGGAAGCTTAAACTTCACTCCCACCAAATTTCCCATCAAGGAAACTCTCTAATCTTGAGTGTCAACAGAAGCCAAGTGGGAACCTGGATTTCTTCCCACACCAGTCACTACCAAGATGGTGCATCTCTCTTCCCCTGACTGAGTAAAGTCACTAAAGACCTGCTAATGTGCACACACACACACACACAAATAAATGTCTGCTTTTTAGTAAAGAACTGACTATAATATCAAGAAATAGAAATATCTTAATTTCAATTAGAATGCAATTAATGAGATGCTGAAACATGGTGAAAACTGTGACTAATGTCAATGAATAACTTATGTAGAAATTTTCAATTTAATGTGAACCTAACTTATTGTGTACACTTATACTGAAGACAAAGTAAAATGTTATTTTTCAAAAAAAAAAAAAAAAATCTTAACTTCAATGAGAAAAGGCAATCAGCAGACTCCAACACTGCAATTACAAAACATTAAAGTAAAATGACAAAGATTTTTTTTTAAAAATCATTATTAGTTCTTCAACAAGCAAGTGAAAACATGATAGAAATACTTAAAAATCAACTGAAAGATATGGAAAATATTAAGAAATGAAAGAAACTTTAAAACTGAAAAATGCAACAAAATAGCAACTAATAAACTCTCCATGAATGGGCTAAATGGAAAGGCAATAATCAGTGAACCATTTGGTACAATAGAGAAAAAATGGAATAACAATAAATTAAGAAGAACAAAGTCTTTACTGTGGTAGTATAACAAAAGTTCTAACATTTATGGCATTGGAGTCTCAAAAGGAAAGAAGAGAGAGCACTGAAAAATTATTCCATGAAATAATGTTTTAAATTATCCAAATTTTGTCAAAAAGAAGTATACCTACAGATTCAAGAAACTTAGTAATTCTCAAAAGGCTAACCACCTCAAAACAACAGCAACAACAGCAAAGTATGTCATAACTAAGACAAAAAATATGTTGTAAAAGTTAGAGAGAAAGCACAAATTACCATTACAGTAAAACCAGTATCGATTCATGGCAAATATCTCAACATAATTATGGAAGCCAAAGGAAGGAACAACATTTTTCAATCCTGAAAAGAAACAAATCATATTACAAATGTTATTAACATTGAAACTATCATTTAAAAGTAAGTGGACATCAATACATTTTAAAATGAAGAAAAAATAAAAGAATATTCACCAGCAGAACTATCCTTTAAGAAATAAACTAAGGAGTTCCAGCAAGAAGGCAGACTAGGCAAAAAGACTGCACAGACGCTCTTCAACAAAGAAAAGGGAAACCAATTAACACAGATACAGAAGATAATCCTGGACCCCTGTGCCTTGAAGGGAAGGATATACAAGTGGACCAAACCCAAACTAGCAGAAGAATTTGCGTGAAAATACCAAAAAAGGAGACATACGGAGCTGCGGTGTGGCAGCAGTCGTGAGTGATCCAGACAGCTTGGAGATTCCCGAGTGATGTAGGACTTAAGAATCAACCGAAAAATCACCCTGCTAGCCAGGGACTGCATGGAGGACTGTGCACAGTGGCTGGGGAACAAACGGAGAAGGTGAAGAGAAAGGTGGGCTGAG
>NW_006922327.1:302661-308399 GCF_000298275.1 Orycteropus afer afer
GTAAACTGTGGTCAATGTCATGAGACAAAGTATATGTAAACTGCTATATGGAAAGTGAATTTGCTCTGTAAATCTTCACCCAAATCACAATAATAAAAAAAATAAATAATAATAACAAAAAAAAGAAAAGAAATAAACTAAGCATAATAGAACTTACAGAAGAAGGAATGTTGGAAATCAATATTTAAGAAAAAAACTATTGAGAGGAAATATATGCATAGATTCAATATACTTTCCTTCTTTTGATTTTTCTAAAATATACTTGACAGATAAAGCAAAAATTATGATGTTCGATTATGGTTCTCAACAAAATTACAGGAAATACTTAAGTCATTATCTTATAAATGAGGAAATCTGATTAATTTAAAGGAGGTAGTATTTGTACACTTCTGTTAAAGGGATAAAATATCACTAACAGTTGATTTAGATGTTTTTTGGTGCTGTCAAGTCAGCTCTGACTCATAATGACCATATGTACAACAGAAAGAAACTGTCCAGCCCTGCACCAGCCTCACAACCCTTCTATGCTTGAACTTATCATTGCAGCCACTGCATGAATGCATTTCATTGAGGGTCTTCCACTTTTTTGGAGACCCTCTAGCATTACCAAGCATTATGATACCTTCCTCCAGGGAATGGTCCTTTCTGGTAATATGAACAAAGTAGGCGAGGCAAAGTGTAGCCATTTTTGCTTCTAAGAAGCATTCTGGCTGAACTTCTTCCAGGAGAAATTTCTTTGTTCTTCTGGCAGTCCGTGGCACTTTCAGTATTTGCCAACACTGTAATTCAGAGGTATCAATTCTTCTTCATTCTTCCTTATTCATTGTTCAGGTTTCACATACGCCTTATTTAGTGTATACTATAGTTTGTATTAGACGCACATTGGCTTCAAAGTGACTTCTTTGCTTCTTAACACTTAAAAGAAGTTTTTTGCAGCAGATTTTCCCAGTTCAGTATCACATCTGATTTCCTGACTGCTCTTTCCATATGTGTCGATGGTGAATCTAAGTAAAATGAAATCCCTAACATCAATCTTTTCTCCATTTATTGTGATGTTATTTATCGGTCGAGTTGGGAGCATTTTCACTTTTTTTGTGTTGAGATGGAATCTATACTGAAGATTCTAGTCTTTGATCTTCATCAGTAAGTTCTTTAAGTCATCTTCACTTTCACCAAGCAGGAATGTGTCATCTGAATATTACAGGTTGTTAAAGAGTCATCCTCTAAACCTGATGCTGCATTCTTCTTCATATAGTGCAGCTTTTGGGTTATTTACTCAGCATACAGATTGAATAAATATGTTGAAAGGATACCAATCTGACACAAATTATATAAATATAATATCAAGAGAAACCACTAAAATGCCATACAAAAATATATACACAAAAGTACTATCGATAAATCAAATTGGAATTTTTATAAACATTCAAGTGATACACAGAAAATCAGAAGAAAAAAGAGAAATAAAAATTACATGAAACAAACAAAATAAAATGTATAATTATAGACTTAAGTCATAACATATAACAACTTACATTAAATGTGAAGTGTCTTAGTAATCAAACACAGAGAGATAGGTAAAGTAGATTTTTAAAAATTACTTAATTGAAAGTTGTCTACAAGTATCTTGCTTCAGATATAACAATAAAGTCACGTTGACAGAAATAAACTAAGAGCTCTGGAAGATGGCAGAATAGGCAGCCAAGCTACACAGACACTCTGCAACAAAACAATAAGAAACTGATTGAAACTGATACAGAAGATGATCCTGGTACCCAGAGCTGTGAAGGAAATGATAAAGAAGTGGGTTAACCACCAACTAGTAGAAGAACCTGAATGAAAACTGTAAGGACACAAACAGAGCTGTGGACTGCTGTGTGTCCTGAGAGATCAGCAATTTTGAATATTTAAGTGCATCCCTCATAGTAACCTAAGAAATGATTTTGATCACCATGGACCACATGGGAAAAGACTGTACTGGTCCTTGAAAACCAGAAAGGATAACTATGAAGAAGGAGGCAAACATACCTGTGGACTGCTGGCTTTCTTGAAGGCACAGCCACTTTGAATATTTGCAGTTGGAGTTCTGAACTGTATAGCAAACTAAGAATAGGTTCCACTTGCCAAGGACAACATGGGAAGTCACACTGGAGGCTGACAACTAAAAAGCTGTGATGTTCCTCTTATTACTCCTATACCCCCACCACTCAACTGTCATTATGTCATACTGTGGGGACTTCCATGATGCTGTGAGGTTGGAGACTATGCCACCAGTATTTCAAATACCAACAGGGTTACCCATGGTGGATAGATTTCAGTGGACCTTCCGGACTAAACAGATTCAGAAGAATGAAGGGACTTCCAATCCTTAAAGACTAGGCCAGTAAAAGCCTTATGAATACCACTGAAACACTATCTTAGTGTTTCACTAAATACCAGTGCAGAAGAGCTGCCTCCTCAAAGTAGAGTCAACCTTAATGATGTGGATGGAATAAAGACTACAGGACCTCCATTTGCTGACGTGCCTTGACTCAAAATGGGAAGAAACAGCTGCAAATACCCATTAATAATTAGAACATGGAATGTATGAAGTTTGAATCTAGGAAAATTAGAGGTTGTCAAACATGAAATGGAACATGTAAAGATCAATATCTTAGGCATTAGTGAGCTGAAATGGACTGATTTTGGCCATTTTGATTCAAACAACTATATGGCCTACTATGTCAGGGATGACCAACTGAAGAGGAATGGCATGGTATTCATCATCAGAAAGAACGTTTCAAGATCTATCCTGAAGTTCATGGCTGTCAGTGACAGCATAATACCCATATGCCTCAAGGAAAACTAGTTAATATTATTATTCAAATTTATGCACCAACTACCAAGGCCAAAGTTTAGGAAATTGAATATTTTTACCAACTTCTATAGTCTGAAAATAACTGAACATGGAGTCAAGATGTGTTGATTATCACTGATGATTAAAATGCAAAAGTTGGAAACAAAGAAGTACCATCAGTAGTTGGAAAATATAGCCTTGGTGATAAAAATGGTGCTGGAGATCACATGTCAGAATTCCACAAGACCAACAATTTATTCATTGTAAATACCTCTAAAATGGTGGTTATACACATGGACATCACCAGATGGAGTACACACGTATCAGATTGACTACATCTGAGGAAAGAGGTGATGGAGAAGCTCAATATCTTCAGCCAAAACAAAGCCAGGAACTGACTGTGGAACAGACTATCAACTCCTCATATGCAAGTTCAAGATGAAAACGAAAACAATTAAAACAAGTCCACAAGAGCAAAATATGACTTCAATTATATGCCACCTGAAGTTTAGAGACCATCTAAAGAATAGATTTGATGATTTGAACACCAGTAACTGAAAACCAGATGAATTGTGGGATGATACTGAGAGCACAACACATAAAGAAAGCAAAAGGTCATTAAGAAGACAGGAAAGGAAAAAAAAAAAAAAAAACACAATGGATGTCAGAAGAGACTCTGAAACTTGCTCTTGAATGGAGAGTAGTCTAAAGTAAATGGAATAAATGACAGAAAAAAAGAGCTGAACAGAAGATTCTGAAGAGCAGCTAGAGAAGACAAAGTCAATTATAATGAAATGTGCAAAGGCCTGGAGTTAGAAAACCAAAAGGAAAGAATATGCATGACATTTCTCAAGCTGAATGAACTAAAGAAACAATTTAAGCCTCGAGTTGCAATACTGAAAGATTCTATGAGAAAAATATTGAATGATGAAAAAAACATCAAAACAAGATGGAAGGAATATACAGAGGCACTGTACCAAAAATAACTGGCCAATGTTCATCCATTTCAGAAGATGGAGTATGATCAAGAACCAATAGTACTGAAAGAAGAAGTCGAAGTTTTACTGGAGGAATTTGTGACGAAGAAGGCTCCAGAAATTGATGAACTACCCATTTAGCTGTTACAAAAAATGGATGCTGCACTGGAAGCACTTACTCTTCTATTCCAAAAAATTTGGAAGACAGCTACCTGGCCACTGAGTGGTAAAGATGCATATTTGTTTCCATTCCAAAGAAAGGAGCTCCCACAGAATGAGGAAATTATTAAACAATATAATTAATATCACATGCAAGTAAAATCTTGCTGAAGATAATTCAAAAATGGTTATAGCAGTGTATTGATGGGGAGCTTCCAGAAATGCAAACTGGATTGAGGAGAAGACTTAGAACTAGTGTTATCATTGCTGATGTCAGATGGATCTTGGCTGAAAGCAAAGAATACCAGAAAGATGTTTACTTGTGTTTTATTGACTATGCAAAAACATTTGGTTGTGTGGATCATAACAAATTATGGGAAGAATGAGAATTTCAGAACACTTAACAGAGCTTATGAGAAACTTACACATGGACCAGGAGACTGTTGTTGGAACAGAACAAGGAGATATGGTGAGGGAGTGAGTCAGGGTAGTATCCTTTCATCATACTTAGTCAGTATGTATGCTGAGAAAATAATCTCAGAATCTGGATTATCTGAAGAAGAACATGGTATCAGGATTGGAGGAAGACTCATTAACAACCTGTGACATCCAGATGACACGACTTTGCTTTCTGAAAGTGAATATGGCTTGAAGAAGTTTAAAAAACTGTAGTATGCAATATGAATTAGATCTCAAAATAAAGAAAATGAAAATCCTCATAATTGGCCTAATAAGCAACATCATGATAAATGGAGAAAAGATTGAAGTTATCAAAGATTTCATATTACTTGGTTCCAGAATCAAGACCCATGAAAGAAGCAGTCAGGAAATCAGATGACATTGCACTAGGTAAATCTGCTGCAAAAAACCTCTTTAAAGTGCTGAAGATCAAAGATGTCTCTTTGAAAACTAAGCTATGTCCAACTCAGAAAGTGATGTTTTCAATTGCCTCATACACATTTGAAAGGTGGGCAATGAATAAGGAAGCCTGAAGTAGAGTTGATGTTTTTGAGTTATGCTGTTGGCAAGGAATACTGAAAGTACCACGGACTGCCCGAAGAAAGAACAAATCTGTCCTGCAATAAGTGCAGCTGAAATGTCCTTTGGAAGTGAGAATGGCCAGACTTCATCTCACCTAATTTGGTCATGTTGTCAGAAGGGGCCTTTTCCTCAATAATATCATGCTTGGTAAAGTGGAAAGTCAGTGAAAAGGGGGAAGATCATCAAGGAGATCGATTGTCACAGTGGCTACAACAATGAGCTCAGGTATGGCAAGTAGTTTGAGGCTGACAAGGGACAGGGCAGTGTTTTGTTCTGTTGTACATAGTGTCTCCATGAATTAGAGCCAACTTGACAGCACCTAACAGCACCACCACCACCAACAACACTCCTATACCCGACATCCTTTCATTGAACAGAGGGGTGACTATCTCCATCTCCACCCACCTTCTTGATGAGAAGGAATTCCATCCTGGATTGTGCCCTAACATACCCTGGGTGCTGTGTAACTCACACCATACAGCTTTGTTTTTCTTTGTTTGCTTTTAAATTATTCTTTTTATCTTCCTCTTTTCTTCCTTTTTATTTATCTAGTTACTTTTTCTCTTTATCTTCCCTGGTTTATGTTTGTTTGTTTGTTTGTTTGTTTTGTTTTTCCTCTTCCATTTCCTAACCTCTTTTTTTCTTTCTTTTGATTCCTTCCATTCCTGTTTTCACATTTTTTAATTATTATTCTTTTATTCTTGCTCTGTTATCTCATTCTCCCC
>NW_006922327.1:308499-309253 GCF_000298275.1 Orycteropus afer afer
ATTTAAAGAGACAGTGCTCTCGCAGATTCCTGGGGTGGTAGGACTTAAGAATTAACCTAAAAATCACTGTGCTAGCCAGGGACTGCACAGAGGACAAACGGAGAAGGTGAAGAGAAAGGTGGGCTGAGGTGTGGACTTTTGCCGGTCCAGAGAGCACTGCCATTTTGTAGGTTTAAAAAGTGGCTTGACTATTTTGGGTATTTAAAGAGACAGTGCTCTCGCAGATTCCTGTGGTGGTAGGACTTAAGAATTAATCTAAAAATCACCGTGCTAGCCAGGGACTGCATGGACGACTGTGCATGGAGCCTGAGGAACAAAAGGAGAAGGTGAAAAGAAAGATGGGCTGAGCAGTGGTCTTTTGCCAGTCCGGAGGAAACTGCCATTTTGAAGGTTTAAAAAGCTGCTTGACTATTTTGGATATTTAAAAAGACAGCGCTCTCACAGATTCCTGGGCCTTAAGAACACGTTCTGCTTTCCAGCAACCACAAGGACACTCGGGACCTGAAAGACTGACAAGTTTTTTGAAAGTTATTTGATTGTAGTTTGTGTCTGATTGAGTGGGAGACAACAACAGTCCCTATAAGACACAATTACACCCACACCTCCTGCAACTTCACTTACTGAGCAACAGCCACTACCTCCTTCTCCACCAATGGGCCAATGATAAAAAACCACCAAGAAGAACCTGAATCACCCTTAACTGCTCTTCACAAACAGTTAACAGAGATCTAAATACAACAACACCATGATGCCT
>NW_006922327.1:310651-312590 GCF_000298275.1 Orycteropus afer afer
ACAGACAAGATCAAGGGAAATAAAATACTGACAGAATTAAGGAAAACACAGAAAAACTCTAGAATGATTTAGGAAAAGAATACAAGAACAAATTGACAAAATAAAAAAAAAAATTAGAAATGACACAAAAACAACAAAAATTTATTCGTATATTTACATAAGATTAATACTAGGATTTCAAAAATATATAACACATTGAATGGACAAATGAGTAAAATCAAATCAATGGAAGAGAATTAATGGAATTGGAGACAAACAATACTACTTTGTTAAGGTATGAATCAAAAAATAAATCAAAACAAAATGAAGAATTCCTAAGATTCATATGGGATACTATCAAGAGGAATAACCTACATGTAATCCAAAATCAGGAACAGTAAGAGATAAATGAAACCATAGAGAAAATTTTTGAAGGTTTGTTGGAAGAGAATTTCCATAATATGATGAAAGAAGAGAAAGCATCTATTCAAGAACTTCAAGAAACCCAAGATAGGATAAACTCCAAAAGAAAATTACTGAGACATATCATAATCAATACCAAACACAAAGACAAAATCCTGAAAGTAACATAGTAAAATGAAAACTTACTTACAAAATGCAACCAATAAGACTAAGTTCTTACACCTTGGTAGAAAACATTCAGGCAAGAAGGCACCAAAAATTAACTCACTGTCGTTGAGTGGTAACCAACTCATAGCAACCCGCCCCTCAGTTTCCAAGGCAGTATCACTATGGAAATAGATTGCCCAACCTTCCTTCCAAGGAGCGGCTGTTAGACTTGAACCAACAGCTTTCTGGTTAGCAGTCACATGCCTTAGCCAAGAAGGCAGTGGGATGTTGTACATAAAATACAGAAAGAATTATATGCTGTGAAAAATTGTCTCTCAAATATGATGGTCAAATTAAGAGATTTCGAGATAAGCAGAATATAAAGGAATTTATTAAACCCAGACCAACCTCACAAGAGATGCTAAAGGGGGTCCTTAGGACAGAGAACCAACAACAGGAAACAATAACTAATAATTAACATACATGATGACAACCCAGAAACCAACACAGTTATAGAAGTACCCAAAGAAAAATAAGCCTACAAGACTGTAAACAGGGAACAAGAGAGATCAATTGGTAAATAAGGACAACTACATATCACAAAAAAAAAAAAAAAAGAAAAAATAGTGTAGTTACAGAATTCCTAAATGGTGAGGAAGTCAAGACAATTCTGAGATAAAACAAACTTTTTTTAAACTTGGGAATAAAATTATAAGTCATGGAGTAATCTCAAATAAAATTATTAAATTTTCACATCAAAATAAAAAAAAAAGACAAGACAAATATTTAGCAAATACTAAAATGATAAGCAATGAAGGACACAATAACCCAATTCATAAACAAAATGAGCTCAGTACAAAAAATTATATGGAACAAAGAAATTTGTAATACTATGAATAAACACGTAACAAAATGACATCAATAAATTCATACTTGTCAACAATTATACTAAATATCAATAGATTAAATGCAGCACTCAAGAGATGGAGAGTTGCAGACTGGATAAGAAAACATGAACTATAAATATGATGTTGACAAGGTTGACAAGAGACTCACCTCAGACTAAAAATCAAAGTTTGCAAAGAGATACATCAAGCATATACAAAAAAATAAAAAATAAAAAAGAAGAAGAACTCAAAAAAAGGAACTCTGGTGGCCTAGACATGGCAATAACAACAATAACAACAATTGGCAATATTAATTTCTGATAAAATAGACGGTAAGACAAAAATGACCATAATTGAATGATCAGAATTCCCAGGTGTATAGTAGAGCTGACAAGGGGCAAGGTTATGGTCATTACTTAGTCACAGCCAGCTACCCAGAGGGACCGAGTAGTTGATCCTGCGGGCTTGGGACCATGGTCGCAGGGGACATCAAGCTCAATTCG
>NW_006922327.1:313995-320741 GCF_000298275.1 Orycteropus afer afer
CAACGAGATGGATTGATACAGTGGCTGCGATGATGGGCTCGAGTATAGCAGGGATTGTGGGGCTGGTGCGGGATCGGGCAGTGTTTCGTTCTGCTGTGCATGGGGTCGCTATGAGTTGGAAACGACTCGACGGCACTTAACAACAACAACAACAACAGAACTAAAATGACAAATAAATGAAACCACACTAATACTAGAAGACTTTAATATACCATTTTCTATATAAGATAGAACAAAATGAAAGAAACTCAACAAAGATTCAGAAGACCTAACCAATGCAATCAACCAATTAGTCCTTATAGATATCTACAGAGCACTTCATCGAGCAAAAACAAAATATACAATTTTCTCCAGTACACATGAAATCCTTTCCAGGATAGATTATATGTTAGGCCATAAAGCAAGTGTCAATAAATTTATTAACATTGAAATACTGCAAAGCATCTTCTCAAATCACATGAAATTAGAAGTAAACATTAAGCAGACCAAGAGAAAAAGCAAACCCAATGGAAACTGAATAACACCCTCCTCAAAAATAATTGGGTACTAAGATAAATAAAAAAATAAATTTTAAAAATTCCTTGAATCAAATGATACTAAAAAAAGAACATACCAAAATCTTTAGGAGACAGCAAAAGCAGTTATCAGAGGAAATTTATAGAATTAGATGCACACATCAAAAAAGAAGAAAGAACCAACATCTCTGTTTTAGACTGGGTTCTCTAGAGAAACAAAAACCAGCAAAGCTTATAGAGAGAGAGAGAAAAAAAAAAATTATCTTAGGAAAATGGCTCACAAACATATAGAAGCTGGCAAGTACAGAGTCCCTAGATCAAATGTCAAGCCGGAGGCTTTTCCTGGCTCCCATAACCACAGGGGCTGAGAAGCTCAAGGCTGGCAGACAGTACACCAGCTGTTGACTCCAACAAATGATGAATCCAAGATCTCTAGGCCGAATGGTGGACTGCTTGCTCACAGACAGTTGTAGGCAGCACAACAGAATTTTGGTCCACAGAAGAAGGTCTCTCTTTCCAGGATGTCCCTGGATATCCTGGAATCAGGCCACACCCCTAAGGAAACTCCCCTTCAACAGATTGACCACTCAGAACACAGTCATCCAATCCCATAATGGGAACAACCACATAGAACTGGGGTCCAGCCAAGTTGACACACAGCTCCAACTATCACCGTCCACCTCTTGTCAACTTGGCAGTTGTACACATTTTCTTAACCATATATAATCTCTAAATAAGGACAATTATAAAGTCATATTTGTGTCTAACATGATACACTAACACACGTACAACCAAAATGCATTAACCTTATTTACATTTCACAGTTCATAACAAAATGAAACAAAAATATTTGATGGACATATACAATGAAGAAATATAACAATCACAGTCCTCGTATCTGCAGCTGGTCATGTGATCATAGCTGATATTCAGAACTATCTTCTTCCACCACCCATTATGTATTTCCCTTATACTTAGCAAGCACCTCAGCTGGTCATAGTCCTTTGCCTGGTGGGGTGACCCAAACCTTCATTCCTGAAGAATCTGGGCCGTTAGCACTCATATTAGAATTGAGTTGCTGTAATTTTCCATTGACTTTAATCACAGGGCATCGTAGTACTAAGAGATGTCCTAAAGAATCTCCTTTATTCCAGACATATTCTTCTTTACCTCCATTATGTAAAGCCAACCCAATTTCCCCTTGGTAATTAGAATCTATCACACTAGATAGTACAGTAATTCCCTATTTGTCTGTTGATCCAGAGGCATGAGGAAACTAAATTGGCCTGGTGGCATTCTTAATTCCCAGTTCAATGCAATCAGTATTGTGTCTCCAGGTGGGAGTGTTCCCCCATTTGGGACTAAGATCTGCAGACCCGTGGAACATAGGGTAGCAGGGACAGGAATAAAAAATTTTTTGAGTGGGTCACTAGGGGTAACAGTGAGTGGCACCACTCCTGTTTCCACCCCTTAGTTCCTGGACCCATGAATCTTGGCTATTGGAGAAACAGAACCATATATTGGACACTGGTTTAAAGCATATACAGTTTCCTGAAGAACATTACCTCAACCCTTCAAGGTATTTTCACCTAGCTGGTGCTGTATTTGTGTTTTTAAGAGGCCATTCCATTGTTCTATCAAGCCAGCTGCTTCAGGATGATGGAGAACATGGTAAGACCAGTGAATTCCATGAGCATAAGCCCATTGCCGCACTTCATGTGCTATGAAATGAGTCCCTTGATCCAAAGCAATGCTGTGTAGGACACCATGATGGTGGATAAGGCATTCTGTAAGTTCATGGATGGTAGTTTTAGCAGAAGCATTGTGTGCAGGGAAGGCAAAACCATATCCAGAAAAAGTATCTACACCAGTAAGAACAAAATGCTGTCCTTTCCATGAATGAAGTGGTCCAATGTAATCAACCTGCCACCAGGTTGCTGGCTGATCACCCTGAGGAATGATCAACATAGTCAATGTTGATCTCTGCTGTTGGCAGATTGAACACTCAGCAGTGGCTCTCCAACAATTAGAAAAAGAGCAGCAAAAAAAAAAAAAAAAAAAATCTACAATCACCAGAAGAAAAAGAAATAATAAAGATATGAGCAGAAATAAAGGAAACAGAAAATAGAATGATAATAGACAAAAGTCAACAAGACTAGAAGTTTTTTCTTGGAAAATATTAATGAAGTCAACAAACCACCAGCAAACTTAAGAAAGGAAAAAAGGGAGAGAGAAGGCAAATAACATGAATAAGAAAGATATAGGTGATGTCACAACAGAAATGAAGGGTATGACAGTTGGAGCTGTGTGTCAAATTGGCTGGACCACAATTCTGTGTGGTTTAAGTAATTGTGATGTGGGTTATTCCCACTATGGTATCGGATGTATATGTTTTGAGTAGCCAATCCATTGAAAGGGAGTTTCCCCAGGGGTGTGGCATGGGTCTAACATATTTATGGACATCCTTGGAAAAGAGACACTCTTCTGTGGATCAGGATCCTGTTGTGCTGCCTACAGCTCTCTGTGAGCAAACCATACACCATTTGGCCTGAAGATCTTGAATTCGTCATTTGTTGGAGTCAACAGCTGATATACTGCTGCCAACGTTAACACTGTCAGACTCTGCAGCTGCATGAGTCAGGAAAAGCCTCCAGCTTTACATTTGATCCAAGAACTTGAGACTTGCTAGCTTCTATAAGTGTGTGAGCCATTTTCCTAAGATAAATTTTTCTTTCTCTATATGTGTATATAAGCTTTGCTGGTTTTGCTTCTCTAAAGAACACAGACTAATACAAAGAGTTATATCAGGATAGTATGAAGAACTCTACTCCAACAAATTTGAAAGCATGAAGAAATGAAGAGATTTCTAGAAGTATATTTTCTACATAAAATACACAGATGGAGGTAGAATATTTGCACAGACCCATAACAAAAGAAGATTTGAACTGGTCATGAAAAATTTACCAACAACAACAACAAAAATCCTGGCCCAAATTGTTTCACTGGAGAATTTTACCAATCATTCAGAGAAGTGCTGACACTAATCTCACTAAAGCTATTCCAGAACATAGAAAAGACTAGATTCCTCCCCAAATCATTTTATGGCGCAAGTATAACTCTGATACCAAAAGCAGGCAAAGATACCACTAGAAAGGAAAACTACAGACCAATATCCCTCATGAATATAGATGCAAATATCTTCAAAAAAAATCATAGCCAATAGACTCCAACAGCATAAAAAAAAAAAAAAAAAAAAGATATATCATGACCAAGTGGGGTTCATACCAGGTATGCAAAGATGGTTTAACATTAATAAAGCAATCACCATAATCCATCACATAAATAAAATAAAGGAAAAGAATCACATTACATTATCAATAGATGCAGAAAAGACATTTGATAAAATCCAGCACCCATTCCTGATTTAAAAAATAAATAAATAAATAAACTCTAGGAAAATAGGAACAGAAGGAAAATTCCTCAAAATAATAAGGGCCATATATACAAAACCAACAGCCAACGTTGTTGTCAATGGAGAGAGATTGAAACCATTCCCCTTGCAAACATAAACCAGACAAGGATATCTTCTATCTCCACTTCTATTCAGCATTGCATTGGATATCCTAGCCAGGACAATAGGCAAGAAAAGGAAATCAAAGACATCCAAATTGTTAAGTAAGAAGTAAAACTATCCCTATATGCAGATTATATGATCCAATACAAAGAAAATCCAAGATGCAGCAAGAAAAATAATGGAACTTATTGAAGGATTTTGCATAGTGGCAGGGTACAAGAGCCACATACAAAATTCACTTGGACTCCTCTACACCAGCAAAGAGGTCTCTGAAAAGGAAATAAGGAAATCAATACCATTTATAATAGCTATCAACAAGATAAGATACTTGGGAATAAATCTTACCTGGAACACAAAAGATCTATACAAAGAAAACTACAAGAGACTATTTCAAGAAACTATAAGAGATTTACATAAATGGAGGTCTGTACCACACTCATGGATAGGAAGATCGAACATTGTGAAAATGTCAGTTCTACCCAAAATGATCCATGTGTTCTACACAATCCCGATCCAGATTCCATCCACATTCTTTAAGGACATGGAAAAACCAATCACTAATTTTATATGGAAAGGAAAGATCCCTTGGATAAGCAAGGAACTAGTGAAGATTTCAAAACCTACCAAAGAGCCACATTAGTCAAAACAGCCTGATAATAATACAAGAACGTAGACCACTGGAACAAAATTGAGAACCCGTACATAGATGAATTCACCTATGATCAACTGATCTTTAACAAAGAACCACAATCCATTAAATGGAGAAGAGATAGTCTTTTTAATAAATAGTGCTGGAAAAACTGGATTACACATTTGCAGAAAAATGAAACAAGATCCATACTTCATACCATACACAAAAACTAACTCCAGATGGATCAAAGACTTAAACGTGAAAGTTAAAACTATAAAAATTAAAGAAAATTGACAGTGATCAGGATTGATATATTATCAGTCAGTCTACTAAGAAAGCATAGCAATCCTAACTATGTATGCACAGAAGTACAAACAGAAATCAAAACTGCATAATAAGTGAAGCCAAAATTATTAGAAGTAATGTATAAATAAACAAATCAACCAAAATATATGTTTGGAGACTTCAATAGTACCACAACACTTTATTGAATATCTAAACAGAATTAGCAAGGACATAGATTTCACCAGCACTCTTAAATACATAAATGAACCTATGTTTATGGAATGCTCAAGAACAAGAGAATACAATCTCTTTTTTTAAGCACAGATGGAACATAAGCCAACATTAATTATATCCTAGGCTATAAACAAACCTCAACATTCCTGTTATTGAGGGTCTTCCTCTTTTTTCTGACCCTCTACGTTACCAAGCATGATATCTTTCTCAAGGAACTAGTCCCTCCTGATAACATGACCAACGAACTAGAGACAAAGTCTTGCTATTTTCACTTCTAAATAGCATTCCACATTTATGTCAACAAGAGAAATCTGTTCATTCTTCTAGCATTCAATATTCTTCTCCAACACTATAATTCAAATACATCAGTATTTCAATTCTTCATTCTTCCTTATTCATTGTCCAGCTTTCACATGCATATGAGGCTATTGAAATGACAGGGCCAGCTGCATCTTAGTCTTCCTTTAATAAAGAGGTCTTCTGCAATAGATTCATCTAATACAATATGACCATCAATTTTGTGTCTGCTGTTTCCATGGGGCATTGATTATTGATCCAAATACAGTGAAATTACTGACAAATTCAAACTTTTCTCCATTAATCATGACCTTGTTTACTGGTCCATTTATGAGGATTTTTGTTTTCTTTATGTTGAGAGGTACAATCCTTACTGAAAACCGTGTATAGTCTTTGATCATCATCAGTAAGTACTTCAAATGCTCTCCATTTTCAGCAAAGTTGTGTCATTTGCATACTGCAAGTTTTGAATGAGTGTTCCCCCAATCCTGATGCCCAACTTATCTTTATGAAATCAGGCTTCTAGGATTATTTGCTCAGCATACAGATTGAATAATATGGTGAAAGACACAACCTCGACACACAACTTTTCTGATATTAAACAAGCAATATCCCCTTGTTCTGTCCAAATTACTGCACCTTGATCTATGTGCAGGTTTCTCATAAGCACAATTAGATGTAAAATAATTACTGTTGTTGACAAAGTTATCTATAATTTGTTGTGATCTGTAGAGTCAAATGCCTTTGCATAGTCAATAAAACACAAGTAAACATCTTTCTGACACTTTTTGCTCCCGACCAAGATCTATGTGATATCAGCAATGATATACCTGGTTCTACTTCCTTTTCCACTAGTTACCTGTCAATTTGTCACACTGGTGTAGTTTGCATGTTGCTGTGAGACCAGAGATTATACCACAAATATTTCAAATACCAGCAGGGTCGCCCTTGCTGGATTGGTTTATGTGGAGCTCCAGTTTAAGACAGACAGTGAAAAAGGAAGGGAACATCTTCTTCTCAAAAAATTGGCCAGTGGGGAGGCGGGGCAAGATGGCGGACTAGGCAGAAGGATTGCACAGACACTCTTCAACAAAGAAAAGGGAAACCAATTAATACAGACACAGAAGATAATCTTGGACCCCTGAGCCTTGAAGGAAAGGATGCAGATTTGGACTAAACCCCAACTAGCAGAAGAATTTGCGTGAAAATA
>NW_006922327.1:327606-332110 GCF_000298275.1 Orycteropus afer afer
AAAAAAAAAAAAAATGGCCAGTGAAAACCTTATGCGTAGCACTGAAATGTCTGATATGTTATTGGAAAACTTCATGAGTAGCCTTGAAACATTTCCTGATACTGTGCCAGAAGATGAGAGCTTCATGTTGGAAGGCATTCAAAATATGACTGGGGAAGAGCTGCTTCCTCAAAGTAGAGTTGACCTTAATGATGTGGATGGAGTAAATATTTTGAGATCTCCATTTGCTGATTGGGTTATGATTCAAAATTTGAAGAAAGGGTTACATGATAATGTACAAAATATCAATCTAGGAAAATTGGCAATTGTCACAAATTAAATTGAACACATAAAGTTTGATATCCTTAGCAGTAGTGAGCTGAAATTGAAGAGTATTTGTCATTGTCAATCAGCCAATCATATGATCTACTATGCCAGGAATGACAAATTGAAGAAGAATGATGTCATATTCATTGTCACAAAGAATGTTTTGAGATCTATCCACAAGTAAAATTGTCAGTGATAGGATAATATCCACTCGACTATTCACGTTGCTTGGTTCCACATTCGATGCCAATGGAAGCAGCAGTCAGGACATTAGACGACATGTAGCATTGGGAAAGTCAACCACGAAGGAGCTATTCCAAGTGCTGAGGAGCAAGGATGTCTCTTTGAAGACTAAGGTGTGCCTGACACAAGCCATGATATTTCCAATCATCTCATATGCATGTGAGAGCTGGACAATGAATAAGGAAGACTGAAGAAGAAAGAGTTGATGCTTTTGAGTTGTGGTGCTGGTGAAGAATGCTGAAAGTACCATGGACTGCTAAAAAACTAACAGATCTGTCCTGGAGGAAGTGCACCTGAAATGCTCCTTGGAAGCAAGAATGGCCAGATTTCATCTCACCTATTTTTGTCATCTTGTCAGAAGGGACCATTCCCTGGAGAAGAATATCATACTTGGTAGGATGGAGGCTCAACGAAAGAGGGGGAGGCCTTCAACAAGATGGATTGACACAGTGGCTGGGATAATGGGCTCAAGTATATCAGCGATCATGGACCTCCCCATATGGAATACACAGGAATCAGATAAGCTACATCTGTGGAAAGACTTGATGGAGAAGCTCAAAATTTTAATTCAAAACAAGGCCGGGATCTGACTATAAGACAGACCATCACTCTCTCATATGCAAGTTCAAATCAAAACTGATAACCATTAGAGCCAAAATATGACCTTGTTTCTATCCCACCTGAATTTAGAGATCATCTGAAGAACAGACTTGATGCATTGAGAATCAATGAGTGAAAATCAGATGAGTTGTGGGATGACATCAAGAACATCATACATAAGAAAGCAAATGGTCATTAAAAAGACAGGATGAAAGTTCCAAAAATGGGTATCAGAAGAGACTCTGAAACTTGCTCTTGAATGGAGTGCATATGTTGTTGTTGTTATATGCCGTCGAGTAGGCCCTGACTCATAGTGACCCCTCCTTGGGTTTCCGAGGCAGTATCACTATGGAAGTAGGATTGTCCAACCTTTCTTCCAAGGAGTTTGAACCTTTCTTCCAAGGAGTTTCTTCCAAGGTGGGTTTGAACCGCCAGCCTTCTGGTTAGCAGTCAAGTGCCTTAGGCACTATGCTACCAGAGCTCCTGGAGTATATATAACTAAAGCAAATGTAAAAGAACAAGATAAAAGAGCTGAAGGGAAGATTTCAAAGAGCAGCTCTAGAAGGCAACATAAAGTATTAAAATAACATGTGCAAAAATCAGGAATTAAAAAAACAAAAAAGGAAGAACACACTTTTGTTGGTCTAATAGATCCTGGTGAGACTACTGACACTATGGCTCCTAGTTACCCTTCAGATCCAGAAATGAACTCATTTTTATGGCTTCCAGCCAAACAATAGATAGACATATGGGGTGAACATTTACATCAGGTAGATACACTATACTCCTTGGAGGGATCAGTAGTTGGAGAACAGAAGGGTGGTGTTTGTACATTGAGATAGCTCAGGAAGTGGGAGTATATGGGAGAGAAGGACACAGAGAAAGATAACTACAGGGAAGGAATTGGGGGAAAAAAAAGTACACACTCACCCTTCTCAAGCTGAAAGAACTGAAGGAAAAAAAATTAGCCTCTATTTCCAACAATGAAGGATTTTATGGGCAAAATACTGAAAAATTCAAAAAGCATCAGCTGAATGAAGGAGTGCCCTATACCAAAAAGAATCAATGTTCATCTATTTCAAGAGTCAGCATATGATCAAGAACCAAGGGTACTGAAAGAAGCAGTCCAGCTCCACTGAAGGAACTGACAAAAAGCTAGGTTCTAGGAATTGACAGAATACCCATTGGGATGTTTCAACAAAAGGATACTGCATTGGAAGCACTTACTTGTCTATGCCAAGTAATTTGGAAGAGAGCTACCTGACCGACTGGATGAGATACATATTTGTGCCCAGTTCAAATTAAAGATGATCCAATAGAATGTGCAAGCTATAGAACAATATCACTATTTTGGTCCTCTAGTGCTGCTCTAAAAGAAATAGCACAAAGGAATGGCTTGGACAAATGGGTTTATTTCCTTAAATTTAGATGGACAGAAGTCCAAGTTCAAAGTGTCAGCTCTAGGTGCTGGGTGAAGGCCCCTTGACCCTGGCTTTCAGCTCAGCCTCTTGCACCCTGCCCACTGGAGCTAGAGGTGTCTCTTCACTCAGGCAGCTGCTGGCTGCTGTGGCTACCAAGCCCAAGGTCAACAAATACAATGCTACAGTCCCAATATTACCAAACAACATGGTAGGTCACTAGTTCAAGTCCACAGACAGTTCCAAAGTTGACAGGAAACATGGCAGGCTACTAAATGAAGATTTGGCTACATGCAGGATGCAAGCATGAAAAAAGCTAAAGAGACCTTTCTCAGATCCTCTGTGTATACTGGAAACAGATCACATCCCTAAGGTACCTACTCAGCTGTTCCAGTCGGTTCTACCATGTAGTTGATTACCAAGCTCATCAGGGAACTACATCCATCTCCCCAGCTACTTAGAAAAGAGCCCCAACCAAGTTAACACATAACCTTAATTACCACAATCAATTAATATCACATGTAAGTAAAATTTTGCTGAAGATAATTCAAAAAGTGGTTGCAGCAGTATATTCACAGGGAACTTCCAGAAATGCAATCTGAATTCAAAAGAGGACATAGAACAAGGGATATTATTACTGATGTCAGATAGATCTTGGCTGAAAGCGAAGAATACCAGACAGTTGTTTACCTATGTTTCATTGATTGTGAAAAGGCATTTGATTTTGAGGATCATAACAAATTATGGACAACACTGCAAAGAATGGGAATTCCAGAACACTTAACTCTGCTGATGAGGAACCTGTACATAAACCAAGAAGCTGTTGTTTGAACAGAACAAGGGAATACTGCATGATTTAAAATCAGGAAGGGTATGCTTCTGGGTTGTATTCTGTCACTATATTTATTCAATTCATATGCTGGGAAAACGATCTGAGAAGCTGGAATATATGAAGAAGAACATGGTATCAGGATTGGAGGAAGAATCATTAACAACATAAAGAAAACAAAAATCTTCACAACTAGACCAATAAACAACATCAGTAGGAAAATGTGCTGCAAAAGACTTCTTTAAAATGTAAAGAAGCAAAGATGTCACTTTGAAAACTGAGATGCACCTGTTTTGATCATGTGGTCACAAGGGACTATCTCCTGGTAAAGATAACGTATTTGGTAAAATAGAGGATCAGTGAAAAAAGGGAAGACTCTCAACAAGATATGTTGACACATAGTGGCTGCAGCAATGAACTCAAGTATAGCAAATATAGTGAGGATGGCATATGACTGAGCAGTGTTTCATTCTGTTGTGCATAGGATCACTATGAGTTGGAGTTAACTTGGTGTGCCTGACAACAAGAATACTTTCTTTTGTGCATTTGACTTGGATTTCTGGTAGTTGCCTTTCTAAGTACTGCTGTAAACATTTTTGAACTGTTTTCAGTAAAATTTTACTTGCGAATGACATTAATATTGTTTCATAATTTCTGCATTCTTTTGTATCACCTTTCTTTGTAATAGACACAAATATTGATCTCTTTAAGTCGGTTGGCCAGGTAGCTGTCTTCCAAATTTCTTTGCATAAATTAGTAAGTGCTTCCAGAATTGAATTCATTTGTTGAAATATCTTGGTGGGTATTCTGTTAATTCTTGGAGCCTTGGTTTTTGCCAGTCACTTCAGTGCAACTAATTTCTTCCTTAAAACCATTGGTTCTTGATCATATACTACCTTCTGAATTATTTTTGGTACAAAAAAACAACAAAACAACAGTAACAAAATATGCAACCACTGCCATGGAGTCTAATCTGACTCATTGCGACCCCTCCTTGGGTTTCCTAGGCTGTATCACTACGGAAGTACATTGCCCAACCTTTTTTTCTGAGGAGCGGCTGGTGAGTTTGAACACTGACTTCTGGGTAGCAATCAAATCACTACACCAC
>NW_006922327.1:334645-336383 GCF_000298275.1 Orycteropus afer afer
TTTGTTCCACATTGTTCCCCCTGTCTATCCAGGATCTCCTACAAAGATCCTCTTCCAAGTGGTTGACAATAGTAGCCGAGCACCATCTATTTCTTCTGGTCTCATAGTCGTATAGGCTGCAGATCTGATGCTATACCAGACACTAGGACTGATTGTTTCCATGAATTTTTTGTTATCTTCATTCTTCTTGGCTCTGGACAAGGAGAGACCCATTGTTACATCTAGATGGCAGCTTGCTAGCTTTTCAGATCTCAGTCACTACTCACCACAGTTGAAGGTGGAACAATGATTTGTGTACTATGTTATGCCAGTTGAGCTTGATGTCCTCTGCAACTATGGTCCCAATTCCACAGGTTCAACTACTCGGTCCCTCTGGGTAGCTGGTTGTGACCAAGCAGTAACTACAACCTTGCCCCTTGTCAGCCCCATTATAAACCTGGGAATTCAGATCATACACATAAAATTATTGGACTACTGTCTGCCAACCCTATACATGTTCTTGGATGCACTCTCCACTTCATATACATACCTAACACTTCAGCCTGTCCACCCGTCTGTCCGCCCATATGCCCGTGTTTGCCTTCACTGAGCACGCCATACAATATGTGCAAAAGGGTTCATCTTTGTTGTCTGTACTTCCCAAGTACCACTTTATGTTTTTCTCTTCCTCAGTGCTACTATATTGATCTCACATTTGGTACATTGCCTTTTTCTTCACCCAAATCAAAACTTATCTCTATCTTTCTGACAGTATTCCCTCCCCTCCCCTCCCATCCTTGGTAACCAACAAAGAAAATGATCTTCCGTAATAAGCATTTCATTGACTATTACAATAACAGACCAATACAATATTTGTCCTTTTGTGCTTGACTTATTTCACTCAACATAATGTCCTCCAAGTTCATCCACGTTATGTGGTGTTTTGCAGATTCTACATTATTCTTTAGGATTGCAAAATATTCCATTGTGTGTATGAACCATAGTTTGGATATCCATTCCTCAGTTGATGGACACCTAGGTTGCTCCATCTTTTGGCTATTGTAAATAATGCTGCAATGAACATGGGTGTGCATGTCAGTTCTTGTCATGGCTCTCACTTCTTTAGGATATATACCTAGTAATGGCATAGCTGGGTCAAATGGTATTTCTAGTTCCAACTTTTGAAAGAATCGCCATACTGCTTTCCAAAATGATTGTACCATTTTAAAGCCCCACCAGCTGTGTATGAGAGTCCCAATCTCTCCACAACCTTGCCAGCATTTGTTATTTTCTGTCCTCTTGAACTTTGCTACTAGTGCTGGAGCAAGATGGTATTTCATTTTTGTTTTGATTTGCACCTCTCTAAAGCTAATGATCATGAGCATTTCTTCATATGTTTGTTGGCCGCTTGAATATCCTCCTTGGTGAAGTGTCTATTCATGTCTTCTGCCCATTTTTTCATTGGATTGTTCGTCTTTTGGTTATTGAGGTGTTGGAGTTTTCTAAAAATTCTAGAGATAAGTCCCTTGTCAGATATGTCATTACCAAATATTTTTTCCCAATCTGTAGTTTCCCTTTTGACTCTTTTGCAGAAGTCTTTGGAAGCACACAAAAATTTAATCTTTAGAAGGTCCCAATCATCTGGTTTCTCTTCTGTTGTTTGTGCATTTTGAGTTATGTTTGATAGTCTATTTATGCCATATATTAGGGCCCTTAAATTTGCCCCTAGTTTTTCCTTGAGGAAAACTATAGTTTATGG
>NW_006922327.1:342345-342908 GCF_000298275.1 Orycteropus afer afer
CCTTTTCCCCAATGAACAGTCACTCTCATAAAAGGCCTCAGATCCCTTTGGGGAAGGCTAGGAGGAAGACTGACATTATAGATTTTTGGCAATGTAGTGGGGTCCTTCCTCAAAGGGACCTGGCCTCCCCTTCATTCAAGAGGTTGTGGGTCTGTAAACTTACTCAAGTCTGGAAATTGATTGAGTGCTCATGACTCTGTATTCTGGCGATTCAATCTAGGTTGTTGTTTGCGTGACCTAGAGTTCTTCTGTCTATATAGATCAAGTAAATATTTAGTAGGCTTGCCATGTATTTCACTACAAGCAACACCATGAGCAAGTAGCCAATTCCATAATTCCACACGAGTCAGACTGTTCTGATTAGTCTTCCGACTCTGCTGTCCATTATGGTAACCATGCCCACCTTGCCTTTGTCAATTAACTGCTGCCACTTGGCCCCTACTTCCACGGGGTCCAGTCAACCCCATCGTATGTAAGTGCCTTAGTTCAATTAAGGCAGTTCCCACTGTCAAATCAGGTTTACATAAAATAGCAATCACAGCAGTCTTCAAGGATGGTGGAGC
>NW_006922327.1:343735-345107 GCF_000298275.1 Orycteropus afer afer
GAGGGGATAATGGTTTTACAGTAATCTGTTCAGATGGGAGGGATTCAACAGAATTCACAGGCTCCATATCCTGATTTTCCTGATCATCTGTCCATATGTCCCCATTCCAGGTTATAGGATCCCATTTTTTTTCCAATCTATGCCCTCACTTTAACGTCAGAAACCGTTCTGGGTTGGCAATTCAGCATGTGTTGTAAATCGGCCACTCTTACAATAAGACTCTGGATTTGGGTTTCAGCTATGCCAGCCCTGGTAGTAGAAGCTATAAGGCTTTCTTTCAGAACACAGCTGGAAGCACTGAGGTCATTCATGTGGCGTGTAAGCCGAGACTCAGCAGCTTTGAGCCCATCTCTCTCTCCCACCAATTTATCCAGTGTAGCTAAGACCAACCAACCAGCTTCCCTATACTCCTCATTCTGACAAAATTGCATAAAAATGTCAAATATCCAATCACCCAGAGTGTCACTTCTCACAAGTACGTGATCTATTAGGGGTGCTATTTTGCATATTAATTTTGCCACCTCACGTCATGGATTAGTAAGGCTCCCTTTACTAGCAGATGCAGAGTTGCTAGTGTCATTAAAATTAATCAAACTGGAGAACCAATCTAGGAAGCCCATCCTTATGATTTTCTCTCTCTAGAACCACTCCTGGTACCAAATGTGTTAGATTGGGTTCTCTAGAGAAACATAAAAATCAGCAAGTATATATATATATATATAGAGAGAGAGAGAGAGAGAGAGAGAGAGAGGGAGAGAGAGAGAGAGAGAGAAATTTATCTTAGGAAAATAGCTCACAAGCATATAGAAGCCGACAAGTCCAAGTCTCTGGAGGAAAAATGGGCTGGCGACAGCCTTAGCTTCCATAAGGGCAGGGGGCCAAGAGATTCAAAGCTGGCAGGCAGTGCACTAGTTGTTGGCTCCAACAAAAGGTGAATCCAAGATTTCCAGGCTGAGCTATGGGTTGCTCCCTCACGGGAGTCTGGAGTCCGCACACTAGGGTTCCCATCCCTCCAGGAATGTGGCTCTTCCCAGGATGTCCCTGGATATCTTGGAAGCAGGCCACATCCCTAGGTAAACTCCCCTTGGGCAGACTGACCACTCAGAACACAGTCATCTGATCCCATCATGGGAACAACCACACAGAAGTGGGGTGCAGCCAAGTTGAGACACAGCTCCAACTATCACAGATGCTTTGCAGTATTTCAATGTTTTTAAATTTATTAAGGCTTGCTTTATGGCCTAACCTATGGTCTATCATGGAAAAAGTTCCATGTGCACTGGAGCAGAATGTATATTGTGCTGCTGTTGGGTGAAGTGCTCTGTAGATGTCTATAAGGCTCAATTGGTGGAGTGTTTTATTTAGCTCTTCT
>NW_006922327.1:346833-351748 GCF_000298275.1 Orycteropus afer afer
ATAATTATTTTGAATTCCTTATCAGAGTGTTTCAAGGCTGCTTCTTCCTCAGGAATGTGTTCTGGGTCAGTAGTCTGTTCTCTTGTTTCTACTACTTTGTCTTGCTTCTTTGTGTGGACTGTGATGGTCTGCTTTTTCCAAGGCATCATGGTATTGTATTAGAATCTCTGTTAATGGTTTGTGAAGAGAAGCCAAGGGTGATTCAGGTTCTTCTTGGTGTTTTTTATCGTTGGCCCATTGATGGAAAAAGAGGTGCTAGCTCTTGTTCAGTAAATGAAGTTGCAGGAGGTGTGTGTGTACTTGTATCTTATGAGGACTGTTGCTGTCTCCCAGTCAGTTATGCAAAAATTACAACTGAATAACCATCAAAAAACTATAAGCACATTGACTAGAAATATACCCTGAAATCACACAGGGCCAGTAACCCAAAAGATGAAAAAGAGCAGGGGGGAGAAGGAGAAAACAGATAAATCTGCACTATCTAGGGATAGGTCACTGAGAGTAAAAAGGTAGAGAAGGAGAATAATGAATAAAGAAAACAAACAAGAAACCAACAATACAAAAGAATATAAAAGGAAAAAACAGAACAAAACAAAACAAACAAACAAAAAAGCCAACAAGGGATGGGGATAACCACAAGACAAAGAAGAAAAACAAAAAAGAAGGTGTAGACTTGGACTCAGAGCAAAAAAATGTGCAGTGCACTTCAGGAGAGTTGCTGGGGTTACTGAAAAGCAGAACCTCTTCTTAAGTCCCTGGAATCTGGTAGAGCCCTGTCTTTTTAAGTTGTCACTAGCTGCTGGTAATGTGTTGATTTGTTTTATCTTGGTTTTATGGTTTAATATTTTGAAAAGGTGAAGCTGGTGTTTTTTTTTTTGTTTTGTTTTGTTTTTTTATTGATTCAAGTGTGTTGTGTCGCTCTGCTGTTTTCTTTGTGGTGATAGAATCCCTGTGTGTAGTGTGGATATGTGTTTCTGTTTGTCATAAAGAGGTTTAGAGTTCGAAGCTGGCTGGAAGTTTTATGGTAATTGGCTGAATATGTTTTCTTCTATTGAGTGAGTTAAGATATTTGCAGGGAAGGTGGGGGTGGAAGAAGGAAAGATTGGTGTTGCTAGGGTCGGTTTCTAAGGCTTTGAGCAGGCTATTTTTGATGACGTATTTATTTGCAAGACTAAAACTCAATCTCAGGAAAGATTCTTATTGTTACAGTGTCCCAAATTTCTGCCAATTTCTGGCACACTCAAAGATTCCACCTCCGCAGCCCCATAGCACTAAAGAATGGCTCCAAGGCATAAATCCCAGGAGTCCAGTTTCTTCCCTCTCCCTGTTCCATCTGCCAGCGGTGCTGATGTAATCCCGCCAGATCGCTAATGGCTGGCTCTGGAGTTTGTCTGTGATACCACCCAGCTGTGGTGCCAAAGATATGCACAGTTTCAGCTGTGGGTCAAAGGAGTAACTGCTAGTGACCTGCAGTCCCAATCTCTGTGACAAAGAAAAGCACGATGTCTCCCAGTCTACTCTGTGACCTACTGGGAGGGAGGTAGCTACCCTTCCTGTTGCAACACTAAATTTTCCTCCGAATCTCAGCGAAGGTGCCCGTGCCTGCAGCCAGAACCCAGGAGACCCAAATTACCTCCAAAATATCAAGATGAGCTGCTGGAGGGAGGTCTCTGCTGCTGCCCACTGGAATATTAAAGTGGTTGCTGGTAAGCTGTTACAAGGCTTCCTCCCTCTTGGCTCAGGGATCTCAGGCAGGCGCCCTAGCCCGGCACAGTGACTTCTCCAGAAGAGTTTCCAATGCCTCTCTTGGGTGCCCATCCATCCTCCTCTGTAGCTCTTTCCTAAATAATCTCCCTGGGCCTTTCCTCTAATTCTGCTCTTCCGTACTTGATGTACTCTGAATCTAAAAGCTGTTCAGAGCACTGAAATTCCTAATTTAAACTGTTGTGGCTAGTTTTCCAAGACCTTAGATGCCAGAGCGATAAAGTGTGCTGCTCACTGGCTGGACTCAATTTTGAACTGTAATTCCAACTTTTGAAAGAATTGCCATACTGCTATCCACAATGTTTGTACCATTTTAAAGTCCCACCAGCAGTGTATGAGAGTCCCATTCTCTCCACATCCTTGCCAGCATTTGTTATTTTCTGTCTTGTTGAACTTTGCTACTAGTGCTGGAGCAAGATGGCTTCTCATTGTTGTTTTGATTTGCATCTCTCTAATAGCTAATGATCGTGAGCATTTCTTCATATGTTTGTTGGCTGCTTGAATATCCTCCTTGGTGAAGTGTCGTCTATTCATGTCTTCTGCCCATTTTCTCATTGGATTGTTTGTCTTTTTTTATTGAGGTGTTGGAGTTTTCTATAAATTTAATTTTTAGAATATCTCAATCATCTGACTTTCTTCTCTTTTTAATGATTTTTTTTTAAATATATAATGTCCTTGATGTCTACTCAGAACTTGTCTAATCCTTGCTCAGTGGTGTTCAAAGAGTCAAATCTGTTCTTCAGATGCTGTCTAAATTCAAGTGAGATATACTCAAGGTCACATTTTGCCTCTCATGGAATTGTTTTCATTTTCTTCACCTTTAACTTAAACTTTCATATGAGCAATTAATTGATGGTCTTTTCCACAATTAGTCCCTTGTCTTTTTCTGAGTGATGATATTAAACTTCTCCAACATCTCTCTCCACAGATGTAGTTGATTTGATTTCTTTTTATTCCATCTGGTAAGGTCAGTATGTATAGCCACCATTTATCTTGTGGAATAAAGGAATTTGTAATGAATAAGTCATTCGTCTTGGAAAATTCTATCATGGAATCTCCAATGTCATTTCTATGACCAAGGACATATTTTCCAACTACCAATGATTCTTATTTCAGACATTCACATTCCACTGTTGTTGTTGTTGTTATGTGCCATTGACTTGGCCCTAACACTAGTAGTTTTAAATACATCTTGATTGCATACTTGGTAAATTTAAAACTTCAGAAAGTTGATAAAATTCTCCAATTTCTTCATCTTCAGCATTAGTGGTTGATGCGTAATTTTGAATAATAGTAACATTAACTGGTTTTATTTCTAAGTGTATGGATATTTATTTTATTATCACTGACATCATTGTACTTCAGAATAGATATTGAAATATTCTTTTTGATGGTCAATGCCATCTTCATATTAGTATTCCTCTTCATTTTAGTACTCCTGGAATAGTAGACCAATACCAACCAGCCTATTTCAGATGGCAGTGAGTTTGTTTTGTGAATGCTGAAGGTGTCAAAATTTTTGTGTTCCATTTTAGTTGTGACAACTTCTAATTTTCTTAAATTCATAATTCATACATTCCACATTTCAATTATAAGTAGATATTACAGCTGTTTCTTAGAACTCATGTTGCAAAAGCACATGAAGATATTGAAAGCTTTACTGTATCTACATTATTAAAAAGGTCAATTTTACTTTGATTTCAGCCTTCATTATGGATTACAGCTCAGCATTAAAAGGAAAAAAATCCCAAATCCTCACAACTGGACCAACAACATCTTGATAAATGGAGAAAAGATAGACATTATCAAGGATTTTATTTTAGTTGGATTCATAATCAACACTTATGGAAGAAGCAACAAAAAAAATCAAAGGATGCATTGCAGTATTGCATTAGGCAATGCTGCTGCAAAATATCTCTAGGCATTTAAGAGAAAAGATGTCACTTTGAAGACTAAACTGTGCCTGACACAAGCCATGGTGTTTTTTGTCACCTCATAGGCATGTGAAAAGTGGACAATAAATAAGGAATACTGAAGATGAATTGATAATTTGAATTTTGGTGTTGGTGAAGAATACTGAAAATATCATGGACTACCAGAAGAATGGACAACTCTGTCTTGGAAGAAATATATCCAGAATTTTCCTCAGATATGAGAATGGCCTTTGTGTCACATAATTTTGTCATGTTATCTGTCCCTAGAGAAGGATATTATGCTTGGTAGTAAACCAGTAGAAAAGGAGTACACCCTCACTGTATGGACTAAAACGGTTGCAGCAATGATAGTCTCAAACATAACAAGCACTGTGAGGATGGTGCAGGACCAGGCAGGGTTTTGTTCTGTTGTATATAATGTGGCTCTGAGTATGAACCCACTCAACAGAACCTAACAACTACTTGGAGGAGGCAGCTATTCCCTAGTCATATTTTGAGTGACTTTCAACATAAGTGGCTCATCTTCTAGCATTATATCAGATAATCTTTCCCTGCTACATGAAGGTCTTAATGGCCAATTTTTTTTTTTTTTTTTTTTTTTTTTTATATGAAAAACTTTTTTTTTCTTCTTTTTTTTTTTTTTTTCATAAATGAACTGCTATGTCCTTCTCTGTAGTCTGTTTTATCTTGTAAGTTTCACTGGAGCCTGTCCACCATTGGTGACCCTGCTGCTATTTCAAATATCAGTGACATAGCTTCCAGTATCATAACACACAACCCAACACAGTATGACAAACTTCCAGTAGAGTGATGGGACAGTCATAATCACATATTTTTTAGTAATCCGTGATCTAAGTTGAAGACTCAAGAGCTTGCAGATAACCTTGAACTAAATGAAAATGAAAACACATGATAACAAAATAAGTGGGATTCAGCTAAAGCAGTCTTGCAATGTTGAATGGGAAAATCATATCACTAAATCATTACATTAACAAAAATGAAATCTATAGTTGTTAAGAAAATTAAATTTTTAATAATAATGATAATAAACTCTCTCCAAAAGAAATACCTAGGAACAAATAATTCCATTTAAAAGAGAATTAACATCAATTACAATTATTAGAAAAAATGAAGCCATTTTATAAAAACCTACCATTAATACACAAGATAACATAACCCAGAAACCAGAGCTATGGACATATCCAAAGTAAAATGAG
>NW_006922327.1:356067-361915 GCF_000298275.1 Orycteropus afer afer
AAATTCACTTTCTTTTCTTTTCTTTTTTTTTCTAATTGTGATTTGGGTGAAAATTTAAAAAGCAAATACACTTTCCATACAGCAGTTCACATACACTTTGTCTCATGATATTGATCACAATGCAATATCTCCACTCCTACTTCCTTTCAATAGTGACTTCTTCCCTGTGTCCATTGCTCCATGCACCCTTGGCCCCTGAGCTGTCTCCCTGTGCATAAGCAGCCCTTCTTTCTCCCATGCTTGTTGTCTCCATGGAGTGTATCTACTTCAGGTAAATGTTCAACTTATATGCCTGTCTATTGTTTGGCTGGAAGCCACAGGCATGGGCTCAATTGTAGACCTGAAGCACAGCTAGGGGCCATAGTCTCAGTGGTTCCACCAGGTTCCATCAGAGCAGCAAACCTGGTAACCCCACTTTGAGTTTTGTTCCACATTTTTCTCCTTCTCTATCAAGGATCTCGAACATAGATCCCCCTCTGAGTGGTAGTGGGCATGATCTAGTTCTTCTGATCTCATAGTTGTATAGGCTGGGAATTACATGGTATACCAGTCCCTTGGACTAATTGTTTCCATGCTTTTTTTATTTTCTTCATTGTTCTTTGCTCTGGACAAGGAGAGACCTATAGTTGACTCTAGATGGCTGCTTGCAAGCTTTTAAGATCCCAGTCATTACTCACTAAAGTAGGAGGTAGAACAATGTTTTGTGTAGTATGTTATGCCAATTGAACTTGATGTCCTCTGTGACTATGGTTGCAACCCCACAGTTTCAACTACTCAGTCCCTCTGGGTAGCTGTCTGTGACCAAGCAGTGACTACAACCTTGCCCCTTGTCAGCTCCACTATACACCTAGGAATTCAGATCATATACAAAAAGTAATAGGACTATTGTCTGCCAACCCTATACATGTCCTTGGGTACACTCCCCACTTCATAGAAATACCTATGAGGACTGTGGCTGTCTCCCACTCAGTTAGACAAAAATTACAAATAAATAACCATGAAAAACCTGAAAGCGCATGGACAAAAAATATACCATGTAGTCACACAGGAACAGTAACCAAAAAAAGAAAAAAAGTGGGAAAAGAAGAAAAAGACAAGAAAACCTGCAATATAAGGGGATAGAGCACTAAGAGAAAAAATGTAGAGAATGAAAATAATGAAGAACAAATGAGACAAATGCAAAAAAAAACAAAAAAAAAACAAAAAACAAGGAATGGTGTTAACCATGAGGGAAAAAAGGGGAAGAAAACAAGAATTTAAATTTAAAAAAAGAAAAAAATTGAACTAGGAACGGGGAAAAGAAAAAAAAAAAAAAAATTCCAGAATCTGGAAGGAGAAGAATAGTAAAAAGGACAAAATTATTAATAATATCAGTAGTTTTGAAAAAAACAAATACAAGCAAACTAAACTCCAGAAAAAAGAAAAAGAAAAAAAAAAATGGCGGAGGACAGGGCAGGGTACCCAGGCTACTTCTGAGCACAAAGATTTGGATGGAGTTCCTGAGGTCCCAGAAGGTGGGTGGGAGTGGGGGGTGGCTGCACCTTCTTTCACCAAGTGGGTGTGGGGTATAAGAATAACAATAGGAATGTTGCACCTTTTCAGTCGTGCAGGTACAGAATGTCCTTGGGGTTACTGGAAAGCAGAACTTCTTAAGCCCCTGAAATCTGGAAGAGCACTGTCTCTTTAAATATCCAAAATGGTCAAGCTCCTTATAAACCTTCAAAATGATGGTGCCCTCTGCACCCACAAAAGTCCACAGCTCAGCCCATCCTCCTCTTCACTGCTGCTTCCCCTTCTACTTCATAGCCACCAGAGCAGTCCACCATGCAGTCCTTGGCCAGCAAGGCTGATTTTCAGGTTAATTCTTAGGTGCTACCACCACTTGGGAATATTCAAGCCGTCTGTGCCATCAGGATCACTGCCAGACCACAGGCCTGTATGCCTCCTTTTTTGGTATTTTCATGCAAATTCTTAAGCTACTTGGGGTTTAGTCCACTTCTATATCCTTCTCTTCAAGGCTCAGAGGTCCAGGATTACCTTTTGTGTCTGTGTTAATTGGTTTTCATTTTCTTTGCTGAAGAGGGTCTGTGCAGACTTTCTGCGTATTCCACCATCTTGGAATCAATCAACACATTCACTTTCTCTACAGCAGCTCACATACATTTTGTCTCATGACATTGACTAAAATTTCCCACAATGCAACAGCTCCCCTCCCATTTCCTCCCCACAGTTACTTCTTTCCTGTGTCTTTCCCTCCCATGTACTTCTGTCCCCCAAGCTATCTCCTTATGCATACATAGCCATTCTATTCTCCCATTATTGATCTCCCCAAGGAGTAACTGTATCTACCTAATATAAATGTTCAATTCATATGCCTGTTTTTTGTTTGGTTGTAACCCACAGGAGGGGATTCAATTCCAGACCTGAAAGGCAGCTAGGGGTTATGGTCTCTATCATACCAATAAACTTAGTCCTTTTTTTTAAAATAAAGATTTTGAGTTTTGTTCCACATTGTTCTCTCACTCTATCCAGGATCTCCTACAAAGATCCCCCTCTGAGTGGTTGACAGTGGTAGTGAGCATCATCTAGTTCTTCTGATCTCATAGTTGTATAGGCTGAGAATTGCATGGTGTACCAGTCCTTTGGACTAATTGTTTTCATGCATTTTTTATTTTCTTCATTCTTCTTTGCTCTGGACAAGGAGAGATCCATCGTTGACTCTAGATGGCTGCTTGCAAGGCTTTAAGATCGCAGTTGCTACTTGTCAAAGTAGGATGTGGGACAATGTTTTGTGTATTATGTTATGCCAATTTAACTTGATGTTCCCTGCGACTATGGTTCTGAGCCCACAGGTCCAATTACTAATTCCCACTGGGTAGCTGGTTGTGGGCAAGAAGTGACCATATCTTGTCCCTTGTCTGCTCTACTATACCTGGGAATTCTTACAGAACATACTAATATACTTGTAGAAATATTGTCTGCCAACTCTGTACATGGTCTTGGGCACACAACCCCCTGCACAGACATACCAAAGAGTTCAGCCTGTCCACCCACCTATCCACCCACACATCAGGGTTTGCCTTCACTGACAATGCAGTTTATGCAAAAGGTTCATCTTTGTTGTCTGTTCCAGCCATGCACTCTCTACGTCTTTCAATGTCACCGTGTTGATCACTCATATTTAGTACATTGCCCTTCTCTTCACCCAAATAAATACTTGTCTCTACATATCTAACAATGTTCTTTCTCCTCCAAGCCCACCCCTGCTATACAACAAAGAAAATTTCCTTCCATACAGAAACCTTTCTTTGACTTTTTACAATAACAGACTAATACAATATTCATCCTTCTGTGACTGATTTCTTTCACTCAGCATCATGTCCTCCAAGTTCATCCATGTTATGCAGTGCATTTCTGATTCTATGTTATTCTTTAGGGTTTCATAGGATTCCATTTTGTGTGTGTTCCATACTTTGGTTATCCATTCTTCAGTTGATGATCACGTAGGTTGTTTCCATCTTTTCGCTATTGTAAATAGTGCTGTGATTAACATGGGTGTATATATATCTTTTCTTGTCCTGGCTCTTACTTCTTTAGGATATATACCTAGTAATGGAATGGCTTGGTCAAATGATAGTTCTAATTCCAACTTTTTAAGGAATATCATACTGCTTTCCACAGTGGTTGTATCATTTTACAGTCCCACCAGCAGTGTATGAGACTCCCAATTTCTCCTCATCCTCAGCAGCAGGTTTTATTTTCTGTCTTGTTGAGCTTTGCTAATAGTGCTAGGGCAGGATGGTATCTCATTATTGCTTTGATTTGCATCTCTCTAATGGCTAATGATCATGAACATTTCTTCATACGTTTGTTGGCCGCCTGAATATTCTCTTTGCTGAAGTGTCTATTAATGTCTTTTGCCCATTTTTTAATTGCATTTGTCCTTTTGCTGTTGGAGTTTTCTATAAATTCTAGAGATAAATCCATTATCAGATAAGTTGTTGCTAAATATTTTTTCCCAATCTCTAGATTCTCTTTTGACTCTTCAGAGAAGTCTTTGGAAGCACATAAAATTTTAATTTTAAGTAGGGCCCATTGATTTAGTTGATCTTCTGCTGTTTTTGCATTTTTTGTTATGCTTGATAATCTATTTATGTCATATAATGCAAATGCAACAAAACAAACAAGACCCTTAAATTTACCCCTAGTTTTTCCTTGAGGAAATTTGTACTTTTAGGTTTCACATTTAAGTCTTTGATCCATCTGGAGTTAGTTTTCATATTGTGTGACATACAGATCTTGTTTTATTTTTCTGCAAATGGATATCCAGTTTTGCCAGCAACATTGTTAAACAATCTCTTCCCCATTGAATGGATTTTGGCTTTTTGTCAAAGATCAGCTAAACATAGGTCAATGGATCTATTTCTAGGTTCTCAATTCTATTTAATTGGTTTACATGTCTGTCTTTGTACCATTACAAGGCAGTTTTGACTAATGTGGCTGTATATTGTTGTTGTTGTTGTTGTTATGTGCCATTGAGTTGGACCTGACTCATAATGACCCCTCCTTGGGTTTCCAAGGCAGTATCACTATGGAAGTAGATTGCCCCATCTTCCTTCCAAGGAGTGGCTGGTGGGTTTGAACCGCCAGCCTTCTGGTTAACAGTCAAGTGCCTTAGCCACTATGCTAACAGAGCTTTTAAGACCTTTGAGTTTGAGACCTCATACTTTGTTCTTATTCTTCAATAATACTTTGCTTATCTGAGATAATGTTCCTTTCCATATAAAGTTAGTGATTGGTTTTCTATTCATAAAGAATGTTGATGGGATCTGGATTGGGATTGCATTGAAAGTATAGATTGCTTTGGGTAGAACTGACATTTTCACAATGTTCTATCTTCCTATCTATGAGCATGGCATGTTCTTCCATTTATGTAGATCTCTTCTGGTTTCTTGAAGTAGTCTTTTATATTTTTTTTTGTACAAGTCTTTTAGGTCCCTGGTAAGATTTATTCCCAAGTATTTTATTTATTTATTTTTTGGTAGCTATTGTAAATGGTATTGATTTCCTTATTTATTTTTCAGCAATCTCCTTGCTGGTCTAGAGGAATCCAGCTGATTTTTGGATGTTGATCTTATATCCTGCCATGATGGTAAATCTTTCAATTAGTTCCAGTAGATTTTTGACTGAGGCTCTTGTGTTTTCTAGGTATAGGATCATACCATCAACAAATAGGGATAGTTTGAATCTTCCTTATCAGTGTGGATGCCTTTGACTTCCTTTTCTTGCTTTATTGCCCTAGCTAGGATTCCCAATACAATGCTGAATAGACGTGGTGATAGACAGCATCCTCGTCTGGTTCCTGTTTGCAAAGGGAATAGCTTCAGTCTCTCTCCATTGAAAATAATGTTGGCTGTTGGTTTTACATATATGCCTTTTATTGTGTTGAGATGTTGAGGAATATCGCAATATCCTCCTATTTCTATTTTTCTGGGATTTTTTTTTTTTCCAGGATTGGGTGTTAGATTTATCAAATGCCTTTTTTGCACTAATTGATATGATCATGTGGTGCTTTTTGTTTGTTTTATTTATGTGGTGGATTATTTTTATTGTTTTCTAATGTTGAACCACCCTTGCATAACTGATATGAACCTCATTTAGTCATATATGTATAATGTGCTGTTGAACACTATTGGCTAGGATTTTGTTGAAGATTTTTGCATCTATATTCATGAGGGAAGGCACCTACTGATGAAAGTTGAAGAATACAGTCTGCAGTATGGATTACATCTCAACATAAAGAAAACAAAAATCCTCACAACTGGACCAATGAGCAGCATCACAATAA
>NW_006922327.1:362385-367780 GCF_000298275.1 Orycteropus afer afer
AGTATAGCGGGGATTGTGGGGCTGGCATGGGATCGGGCGGTGTTTCGTTCTGCTGTGCATGGGGTCGCTATGAGTCAGAAAAGACTCGACGGCACTTAACAACAACAACAACAACAATTCATGAAGGATATTGGTCTGTAGTTTTCGTTCTTAGTGATATCTTTGCCTGATTTTGGTACCAAAGTTATGCTAGCTTTATAAAATGAATTTGAGAGGATTCCATCCTTTTCTGTGTTTTGGAATAGTTTGAGTAGGATTGATGTAAGTTCTCTGAATATTTGTTAGAATTCTCCTGTGATACCGTCTGGGCCAAGATTATTTTTGTTGATAATTTTTTTTTATGTCCTGTTCAATCTCTTCTTTTGCTATGGGTCTGTTCAACTTTTCCAACTCAGTCTGTGTTAGTATAGGTAAGTAGTGTATTTCTAGAAATCTATTCATATTTTCCAGATTTTCAAATTTGCTGGAGTACAGTTTTTCATAATATCCTGATATTATCCTTTTTATTTCAGTTGGTTCTGTTCTGATGTCACCCATTTTGTTTCTTTTTCTTATTTGTATTCTCTTAGTCTTTTCCTTTTTTTAAATTTGCCCAAGGTTTGTCAATTTCATTAATCTTTTAAAAAAAATCTTCTAGTCCTGTTGATTTTTCTCTATTGTCTTTCTGTTTTCTGTTTCATTGATATCTGCTCAAATCTTTGTTATTTCCTTTCTTCTGGTGACTGTTGGCTTTTCTTGCTGTTCTTTTTCTAATTTTTGGCAATGTTGGTTTAAAGTGTTGATTTTAGCTTTCTTCTTTTTGATGTGTGCATTATTGCTATAAATTGGCCTTTAATCATTGCTTTTTCTGTGTCCCAAAGATTTTGTTATGCTGTGTTTTCCTTCTCATTTAATTCAAGATTTTTTTTTTTTAATTGTTCTATTATCCAGTCATTTTTAATGAGGGTGTTGTTCAGGTTCCATGTGTTGGCTCTTTTTCCATTGCTCTTCCTATTGTTGATTTTTTTATTTGATAGCATTGTGATCTGATAATATGTTTTGTAATATTTCAATATTTTGAAATTTAGTAAGGCTTAATTTATGTACTAAGGGAGCACTGTGTGGTGTAGTGCCTAAGGCATTTTACTGCTAACCAGAAGGCTGGTGGTTCAAAACCTACCAGCCATTCCTTGGAAGGTAGGTTGAACAATATAGTTCCATAGTGATACTGCCTCAGAAACCTAAGGAGCAGCCGATATAAGTTGAATCCAACATGGCAGCAGTGCATTTTTTTTTTTTTTTTTAATGAGTTAACATATTGTCTATCCTAGAAAATGTTCTATGTGCACTGGAAAAGAATGTATATTGAGCTGTTGTTGGTTGAAGCACTCTGTAGATGTCTATAAGGTCAAGTTGGTAGATTGCTCTGTTTAGCTCTTCTGCATCTTTGTTGAGCATCTTTCCAGTTGTTCTATCTTTCATTGAAAGTGGTGTATTAAAGTCTCCTACTGTGACTGTGGAGTCATCTCTTTGTCTTTTCAATTCTGTTAAAGTTTGATTTATGTATTTTGGGGCTCTTGAATTGGGTACATAGATATTTATTATGATTATATCTTCTTGTTCAATTGATCCTTTCATTATATAATCACCGTCCTTGTCTCTTATGATTTTTTTTTTTTCTTAAAGTCAATTTGATCAGAAATTAATATTCCCACTCCTGATCTTTTTTAGTTGCCATTTGCTTGATATATCTTTTTCCAACAATTGATTTCTAGTCTATTTTTTTCTTTGCCTCTAAGGTGTGTCTCTTGGTGACAGCATATTGATGGGGTATGCTTTCTCATCCATTCTGCAACTCTCTGTCTCTTGAATGATGCATTTATTCCATTGACAATTAGTGTAATTTTCAAAAAGTATGAAATGGTTGTTTTCATTTTGTTACATGCTTTTTCATGGTGTTCCTGGTTTCATTGTTACATATAATTTTCTGTGTTGAGGTAATTATGTTTATGAATCATATTATCATTTCCTTTGTTGCTATTGTTTTAGTATTTGCTAAATATTTGCTTCTGTCTTCTTTTTTATTGTGATGTGAAGGTTTATTATTTCTCTTTTAGTTTCCCCTGTGATTTTTAATTTTCTCCCCAAGTTTAGAAAAGTCCATTCAATTTTGCACCTGTCTTGATTTCCTCTCCATTTAGAAGTTCTGTAACTACACTACTTTTTTTTTTCCTTCCTTTTGTTTTTAGTTGTCCTCATTTGTAATTTATGACTCTGGTTCCCTGTATACAATCTTATAAGTTTAATTTACTTTGGATACGTCTATAGGTGTGTTGGTTTCTGGGTTATATGATTTTATGTATTAATAGTTGTTTGTAGTTTGCTATTATTGGTTCTTTGTTCAAAGGATTCCTTTTAGTATCTCTTATAAGATTGGTCTGGTTTGAACAAATTCCCTTAATTTCTGTTTATGTGGAAATCTGAATTCACCATCCTATTTGAGGGACAAATTTGTAGGTATATAATTCTTAGTTGTAATTTTTTTTTTGTTTGTTTCACAGTTTTATATATACCATCTCATTGCCTTCTTGCTTGCATGGCTTCTGTTGAGAAATTCGAGCTTATTCTTATTGGTTGTCCTTTGTAAGTAACTTTTTGATTTTCCCATGCTGCTTTCAGGATTCTTTCTTTTTCTTCAGTTTTTATGAGTTTGATGATGACATGTGTTGGTGATTTTCTTTAGGATCCATCCTGTTTGGGTTTCATTGGACTTCTTGAATGGATATATTCTCATCCTTCATCATATCAGGGAAGTTCTCTTCCAACAAATCTTGCATAATTTTCTCACTGGTGTTCTTTTTCTCTTCCTGTTCTGAAATTCCAATTACACATAGGTTATTCCTTTTGATGGTACCCCACATGAACCTTAGGCTTTCATCATTTTGTTTTGATCTTTTTTCTGTTTCATCTTTTCCAAAGAAGTATTCAGGTATTTGTCTTCAATCTCATGAATTCTGTCTTCCATGGATTCAGTTCTACTCCTCTGTCCTTTCAATGTGTTGTCCATATCTGAAAATTAGTATTAATCTTCTGGATAACAATTTGTAGATTTTGTATCATTTCTAATTTTTCATTTATTTTATCATTCTGTTCTTGTTTTTTCTTTTCAAAATCGTTCTAGGGTTTTGCCTGTGTTTTCCTTAATTTTGTCAGGTTTTCCTTGATTTGTCTCTCAATTCATTGAAGATAACAAAATATAATTATTTTGAATTCCTTATCAGGAATATCCAATGCTGCTTGTTCTTCAGGGATATGTTCTGGATCTGTGCCTTGCTCCCTTATTTCTATCACTTTATCTTGTTTGTGTGGACAGTGATGATCTGTTGACTCTGAGACATTATGACATTGTTGTGTTTACATCCCTGCTAACTTTCCAGTCATTTGCATATGGAATGTTGTTGGTTCCTGACAGGTGGAGCCTATTCTAAGGTCTCTGGAATCTGGGAGAATGCTGCGGCTTTAAATTTTCAAAATAGTCCAATTGCTTGTAAATGTTCAAAATGGCTGTGCCCTCCAGACAGGCAAAAGTCAACAGCTCAGCCCACCTTCCTCTTCACTGCTTCCCATTTTATTCACCAGCCAACAGTCTAGTCTTCTGTGCAGCTCCTAGCTAGCAGGACCAAATTTTAGGTTAATCCTTAGGTTCTAACATCACTTGGCAAAATCCAAGCTGTCCATGATGTCAAGATTGCTGACAGACCACAGCTCTGTCTCCTTTTTCAGTGTTTTCATGCAGATCCTTCTACTAGTTGGAGTTTAGTCCACATCTGTATCCTTCCTTTCAAAGGCCAGGGCTCCAGGATATCTTCTGTATCTGTGTTAATTTGTTCCCATTTTCTTTGTTGAAGATGGTCTGTGTAGTGTGTCTGCTTATTATGCGACCTAACTGGAACTCCTCTTATTATTTCTTGAGGTAGTCTTGTATAGCTTTCTTTGTAAAAGTCTTTTTGGTCCCTGGTAAGACTTATTCGCAAGTATTTTATTTTTTGCTAACTATTGTAAATAATATTGATTTCCTTATTTATTTTTCAGCATTCTCTTTGCTGGTGTAGAGGAATCCAAGTGATTTTTGGATGTTGACATTTTTATGCTAACACTATGCTAAATAATTCAATTAGTTGCAATCTTTTATTTTTATTTTATTTTATTTTTATTTTTTTGCTGAATCTCTTGGGTTTTCTATGTATAGGATCATATTATCAGCACATAGGAAGAGTTTAACTTCTTCCTGACTAATTTGGATGGTTTTTGTTTCCCTTACTTAATTGCCCTGGCTAGGACTTCCAATAAAATGTTGAATAGAAGAGGTGATAGAGGACATCCTTTTTCTGGTTCCTGTTCACAAAGGGAATGGTTTCAGTCTCTCTTCATTGAGAAAAATGTTGACTGTTGGTTTTGCCTAGATGTCCTTTAATTTATTGAGGAATGTCCCTTCTATTCCTATTTTGTTGATAGTTTTTTATCAGGAATAGGTATTGGATTTTATAAAATGCCTTTTCTGCATTGATTGATATAATCACATGGTTCTTTTGCTTTGTTTTATTTATGTAGTGGATAATTTTGATTGTTTTTCTAATGTTGAACCGCATTTGCATACCTGATATGAACCCCACTTGGTCAAAATGTATTATTTTTTGGATATATTGTTAGTGTCTATTCCCTAGGATTTTGATGAAAACTTTTGTAACTATGTTCATGAGGGATATTGGTCTTCAGTGTTCCTTTTTAATGATGTTTTTGCCTGGTTTTGGTATCAAGGTTTGTTTGCTGCAAAAAAGGAATTTGGGAGGATACCATCCTTGTCTATGTTTTGGAATAGTTTGAGTGAGATTGATGTCAGTTGTTCCCTGAATGGTAGTGAATGGTAGAATTCTTTGGTGAAATCATCTGGGCTAGATTTTTTTTTTTTTTTTTTTATTACCTGTTCAATTTCTTCTTTGGTTATGACTCTGTTCAACTTTTCCACCTCAGTCTGTGCTGGTTTACATAAGTAGTATGTTTCTAGAAATCTATGCATTTCTGCCAGATTTTCAAATTTGTTGAAGTACAGTTCTTTGTATTATCCTGATATCCTTTTTATTTCAGTTGGTTCTGTAGTGATGTCACCCATTTTGTTTATTATTCATATTACTTGTATTCTCTTCTGCTTTTCTTTTGTTAAATTTGCCAGTGGTTTTTCAATTTTATTAATCTTCTCAAAGAAATACCTTCTTGTTTTGTTGATTTTTTCTATTGTCTACTGTCTATTTTCTGTTTTGTTTATTTCTGTTCTAATCCTTATTATTTCCTTTCTTCTAGTGATGGTAGGGTTTTCTTGCTCTTCTTTTTCTAATTGTTGGACTTGTTGGTTTAAGGT
>NW_006922327.1:368029-374156 GCF_000298275.1 Orycteropus afer afer
CATTGTGATCTGAGAAGATGCTTTGCAGTATTTCAATATTTTAAAATTTCTTAAGGTTTGCTTTATGGCCTAATATATGGTCTATCCTGGAGAATGTTTCATGTCCACTGGAAAATAATGTATACCGTGCCATTGAGAGGTGAAGTGCTTTGTAGATGTCTATAAAGTCAAGTTGGTGGATTGAAGTGTTTAGCTCTTCTGCATCTTTGTTGATTTTCTTTCCAGTTGTTCTATCTTTCATTGAAAGTGGTATATTAAAATCTCTTACCATGATTGTGGAGTTATCTCTTTGCCTTTTCAATTCTGTTAAAGTCTGACTTATGTATTTTGGGGCTGTTTCATTGGTTCCATAGATATTTATTATGGTTATATCTTCTTGTTCAATAGATCATTTAATTATTACATAATGTCCTTCCTTGCCTTGTATGATGTTTTTTGTCTTAACATTGATTTGATAAGAAATTAATATTGCCACTCCTGCTCTTTTTTGGTTGCTGTTTGATTTATTTTTTTCTAACCTTTGACCTTTGTCTATAATATATGTCTCTTGTAGACAGCATAGTGATAGGTTATGTTTTCTTATCCAATCTTCAACTCTCCATCTCTTGAGTGGTACATTTAATCCATTGACATTCATTGTAATTATCGACAAGCATTTTAAATAAAATTATAAACTTGATGGTGTAAATCTTGTAACATACAAATAAATTAGAGTTTTTAAAACTGTAAAAATAAAGACAAAAAATAATCCCCAAGAATGCATTTACAATCTTAGAAAAGATAATATAATCTTAACAGAAAGCAAAATTGTTATAAATTAAAATGCAGTGTTTTAATTAAAGAAAATAAATGCATGACAACCAAAATAAAGATGGTTTTCAGTGATACAATACAATTTAAGGAAATATGTATTGATTTAGAGAGAAGATGTATCACATGAAAACAACAAATATCCTAACAGGAAAGCAAGTAGGAATATGAAATTGCATGTCAAATAACAATAAATTCAAAATAGCAGTATACATATGAAAAGATGCTAAAATTCACTGCTAGTCAGGACAATGAAAGTTAAGCCAACAGTAAGATATCATATTATACATATCAGCCTGACAAAATTAAAATGAATGATAACATCTATTGTCAGCAGGAATGCAGACAAAATGCACTGTTCTACATTGCTGGAGGAAAAGTGAATTGTTAAAACATCTTAGAAAGCAATCTGAAAACTTTACAAAAATTAAAAGTATATACACACTTCATTGTATCAATTCCATTTCTTAGAATCCATTCCTTTGTGTAAAAAAGAAAATTATTTGGGTATGAGAATACAAGTTTGAAGATGTTTATTGCTCCTTGTTTAAGATTTCCTAGAGAAGCAAAACCAGTAAAACTTAGAGAGAGAGAGAGAGAGAGAGAGAGAAATTTATCTTAGGAAAATTGCTCACACACTTATGTTGTTGTTGTTGTTGTTGTTGTTGTTGTTAGGTGTCATCAAGTCTCAAGTTGGACCTGACTCATAGCAACTCTTCATTGGGTTTCTGAGGTGGTATCACTATGGAATTAGATTGCCCAACTTTTGATCTTAGGAGCGGCTGGTGGGTTAGCAGTCAAGTGCCTTAGGCAGCTTTCTGGTTAACAGTCAAGTGTCTTAGGCACTACCCTACCAGAGCTCCTTCACACACATATAGAAGCTGGCAATTCCAAGCTCTTGGATCAAACATCAAGCTGGAGGCATTTCTTGACTTATGAATCTGCAGGGGTTGACGAGCTCAAGGTTGGTAGGCAGTATACTGGCCATTGACTCCAACGAATGATGATTCCAAGATCTCCAGGCCGAATGATGGATTGTTTGCTCATGGACAGTTGTATGCAGCACAACAGAATCCTGATCCACAGAAGAATGTCTCTTTTTCCCCAGGATTTCCATAAGTATATTGAAAGCATGCCACACTCCTAGGGAAACTCCCTTTCAACAGATTGGTAGCTCAAAATATATACATCTGATTTCATCATGGGAATAACTCACACCACAGCTCCTTAAACCACTCAGAATTGTGAAGAGGACCATATTCATGCCCATTCAAAAAAAAAAAAAAAAAGGTGACTCAACAGACTATAGAAATTATTGAACAATAACATTAATATCACATGCCAGAAATTCAAGGCATTTTAGATAAGGATATGGAGTGAGGGTTATCATTATTAATTTAATATGTATCTTGGCTGAAAGTAAATAATCCAAGTAGTTAGACAATATGAAAAAAAGCATGACATCAAGACTGGTGGAAGAAAAATTAACCACCTCTGTGATATACAGAGGAAACAACCATGTTTTCTGAAAGTAAAGAAGGTTGGAAGTACTTACCTATGAAGGTCAAAAAATATAGCTTCAGTATGTGCTTGAGGGCATTGCTGAAGCCTCCATGACAATTCATTCCATTAAGGGACTTCCTCTTTTTTGCTGGCCTTCTGCTTAAACAGGCAAGATATCCTTATTCAAGGATGAGGTCCTCCTGATAATATAACCAAGGCACAAGAGACAAATTCTCACCATTCTAACTTCCAAGTAGCATTCTTGCTATTTTTTCCAGGACGTATTTGTTCATTCTTCTGGAAGTTCATGGTATATTCAATATATTCTTTGCCACCAGCACAACTCAAATGTATCAATTCTTCCTCAGTCTTAGTTATGCATTGTGCAGTTTTCACATGTATATAAAGTTGAAATTACCATGGCTAGGGTCAGGTGCCCACAATTCATCTATCAGTTTGTCATACTGTGGTGCTTTGTGTGTTGTTGTGAGGCTGGAGACTATGCCACCAGTACTTCAAATACTAGCAGGGTCAGATCACCCATGATGAACAGATTTCTGGGGAGCTTCCAGACTAAGGCATACTCAGAAGGAAGAGGTCATCCACCTCTCAAATAACTGGCCAGTGAAAATCTATGAATAGCTATGAAACACTGTCTGATATATGACTGGAAAATTTACAAATAACCCTGAAACTTTGTCTGATATAGTGCCTGAAGATGAACCTGTAAGGTGAGAAGGCACTGAAAATACTGCTGGGGAAGAGCTGCCTCCACAAAGTAGAACTGACCTTAATGACATGGATAAGGTTAAGATTTTGAGACTTCCATTTGTTGATAGAGAATGACTCAAAAAGTAAAAAAAAAAAAAACAGCTGCAAGCATCCATTAGTAATCAGAACATGGGGTGTACAAAGTACGAGTGCAGTAAAATTAGAAGTTGTCAAAAATGAAATAGAAGGCATAAATATCAATATCCTAGGAATTAGTAAGCTGAAATGGACTGTTTTTTTGTCATTTTGAATCAGAGAGCCATATGATCTACTATGCCAGGAATGCCAAATTGAGGAGGAATGGCATGCAATTCATCACCACAAAAAAAAAAAAAAAAAATGTTTCAAGATCTATCCTGAAATACAATGCTGTCAGTGATAGGAAAATATCCATATGGCTCCAAAGAAGACTACTTAATACTACTATTATTCAATTTTATGCACCACCCAGTAAAACCAAAAATGATAAAACCAAAGATTTTTATCAACCTCTGTAGTCTGAAAGTGACCAAACATAAAATCAAGATGTACTGAGGATTACTGATGATTGGATGAGAAAGATGGAAACAAAGAAGAATTGCCAGTAGTTGGAAAATAGGACCATGGTGACGGAATAGACCTTGGAGAGCACATGACAGAATTTTGCAAGACAAACAATGTATTCATTGCAAATATCATTTTTGCAACAACATAAAGGGCAGATGTACACATGAACCTTGGCAGATGGAATAGACAGGAAGCAGATCGACTACATCTGTGAAAAGAGGCAATGGAGAAGCTCAATATCTTCTGCTTAAACCAGGCCAGGGGCAGGCTGTGGAACAAATTATCAACTGCTCATATGAAAGTTCAAGCTGAAGATGAAGACAATTAAAACATGTCCATGAGAGCCAAAATATGATATTGATTATATCCTACCTGAATTTAGAGAGCAGCTGAAAAATAGAGTTGATACACTGAACACAATTGACTGAAAACTGAGAAATTATCTGGCACCAAGAACATCATATACTAATGAAGAAAAGTTTATTAAAAAAGATAGAAAAAGGGAGGTTCTGATAAGATGGTGGGATAGGCAAACTACACAGACCATTTTCAACAAAGAAATAAATAATACATTGAAAGGGCAAAGAGTAGAATTGAGTCAATGGAAGAAAGAATTAATGAGATTGAAGACAAATACTTGAATACATCTTTGGAAAGAGACTAGTCAGAAAATATATCAAAACAAAATGAAGAAAACCTAAGATTCATGGGGGATGCCATCAAAAGGAATAACCTATGAGTAATTGGAATTCCAGAACAGACAGAAAAAGAACACCACTGAGAAAATAATCTAAGATTTGTTGGAAGAGAGCTTCCATGATATGATCAAAGATGAAAATATATTCATTCAGGAAGTCCAACAAACCCAAATCCAAAAGACCCCAAAAGAAAATCACAAAAATACATCACAATCAAATTTAACAAAACCAGAGAGAAAGATAGAATCCCAAAAGCAGTGCATGAAAAACAAAAAGTTACTTATGCCACCTAAAAGAGCAACCAATAAGACTAAGCTCTGATTTCTAGGCAGAAACCACACAGGCGAGTAAACAATGGGATGGTACATATAAAACCCTGAAAGAGTAAATTTTCAAACCAAGAATTATGTACCAGCAAAAATGTCCCTCAAATATGATAGTGAAATTAGGATATTTCCAGATAAGCAGAAATTAAGGGAATTTGTTAAAACCACATCAACCTTACAAACCATACTAAAGGGAGTCCTATGAACAGAGAACCAATAATAACAAACCACAACCAACCATTAATACACAAAATCATGTAACCCAGAAACCAATACACCTATAGAAGTATCTAAAGTAAAATAAGCTTACAAGATTGTAAACAGGGGACCAGAGACATAAATTGGCAAATGAGGACAACTACAAACTGAAAAGAGAGAAAAAATAGTGTAGTTGCAGAACTTCTAAATGGTGAGGAATTCAAGAGAGTTGCAAGATAGAATAGAATGTGCTAAACTCAGGGAGAAAATTATAAATCACAGGGTAATCCCCAAAAAATAAATAAATAAGCTATCACATCACAACAAAAAAAGAGAACAAGTACAAATATTTAGCAAATACTAAAACAACAGCATCAAAGGAAATGATAACACAATTCCTAAGCAAAATGAGCTCAGCACAGAAAATTATAGAGAAGAAACCAGGAACACCATGAAAAACACATAACAAAATGACAGCAGCAAATTCATACTTGTTGATAATTACACTGAATGTCAATATATTAAACGCCCCCCTCAAGAAACAGAGAGTTCCATACTAGATAAGAAAACATAACCCATCAATATGCTGTCTACAAGAGATACACTGAAAGACAAAGACAAAAAATAGACCAAAAACCAAAGGTTGGGAAAGATATACCAAGCAAATGGCAACCAAAAAAACAGCAGGAGTCAAAATACTAATTTCTGATGAAATTTCTTTACTTTAAGACAAAAATCACCATAAGTGACAATGAAGGTCATTATATAATAATGAAAGGATCAATTGGATAAGAAGATATAACAATAATAAATATCTATGGAACCAATGAAAGAGACCCAAAATACATAAACCAGACTTTAACAAAATTAAAAAGACAAAGAGATGACTCCATAATCATAGTAGGAGGCTAAAATATACCACTTTCAATGAAAGATATGATAAATGGAAAGAAATAGAAAAAAGACACAGAAGAACTAAACAATACAATCCACCAACCTGACTTTATAGACATCTACAGTGCACTTCACCCAACAACAGCACAACATACATTCTTTTCCAGTGCACACAGAACATTCTCCATGATAGACCATTGCTAGGCCATAAGACAAGCCTTAATAAATTTAAAAACATTGAAATAATGCAAAGCATCTTCTCAGAAGACAACGGAAAAAAATTAGAAATCAACAATAGAAAGATCAACAGTAAAAGAGCAAACACATAGTTCTCTCTTTAAGAATGCCTGGTATTACAAAAAATAAAAAATAAAAAAAAAA
>NW_006922327.1:374469-375912 GCF_000298275.1 Orycteropus afer afer
TACAAATATGATGAATAAGAAACAAATTGGGTGACATCAAAACAGAACCATGTGAACTAAAATATATAATATCAGGATACTCTGAAGAACTGTATTCCAACAAATTTGACAATGTAGAAGAAATGGACAGATTTCTAGAAACCTACTACTTACCTAAACTAACACAGACCAAAGTGGAAAACTCGAACAGACCCATAATAGAAGAAGAAATTGAAAAGGACAGAAAAAAAAGAAATTACCAACAAAAAAATTTCTGGCAAAGATGATTCACCAGGGAATTCTACAAAATGTTCAGAGAAGAACTGACATCAAATTTACTCAAACTATTCCAGAACATAGAAAAGGATGGAATACTCCCAACTTCATTTTCTACAGCAAGCATAACCTTGATACCAAAACCAGGCAAAGATATCACTAAAAAGAAAACTACAGAACAATATCCCTCATGAAGGTATGTACAAAAATCTTCACCAAAATTAGCCAATAGACTCCAACAACATATCAAGAAAATAATAAATTTTGAACAAGTGGGGTTCATATCAGGTATGCAAGAATGGTTCAACATTAGAAAAACAATCAATGTCATTCACCACATAAATAAAACAAATGAAAAGAGCCATGTAACCATATCAATCAATGCAGAAAAGGCATTTTATAAAATCCAATACCCATTCTTGATAAAAACTCTCATCAAAATAGGAATTGAAGGGACATTCCTCAACATAATAAAGAGCATATATGAAAAACAAGCATGCAACATTATTTTCAACAGAGAAAGACTGAAACCATTCCCCTTGTGAACAGGAACCAAATAACGATGCCCTCTATCATCACTTCTATTTAGCATTATAATGGAAGTCCTAGCTAGGGCAATAAGGTAAGAAAAAGAAATCAAAGGCATCCAAATTGGTAAGGAAGAAGTCAAACTATACCTATTTTCTGATGATACGATCCTATGCATAGAAAACCAGAGACTCAGGGAAAAAAAAAAAAAAAACTACTAGAACTAATTGAGATATTTAGCATCATGGCAGGATACAAGATCAACATCCAAAAATCAGCTGGATTCTTCTACACCAGCAAAGAGATTGCTGAAAGTATACAAGGAATAAATACAATTTATAATAGCTACCAAAAAAGATTAAATACTTGGGAATAAATCTTACCAGTGTCAAAAAAAGACCTGTGCAAAGAACACTATAAAAGTCTATTTCAAGAAACCATAAGAGATCCACATAAATGGAATAACATACCATGCTTGTAGATAGGGAGTTTGAACATCGTGAAAATGTCAATTTTACCAACAGAAATCTATTCATTCAATGCAATCCCAATCCAAATCCCAGGAACATTCTTTAAGGATATGGAAAAACTGAGGCGGGGCAAGATGGCGGACTAGGCAGAAGGATTGCACAGACCCTCTTCAACAAAGAAAAGGGAAAC
>NW_006922327.1:387325-399861 GCF_000298275.1 Orycteropus afer afer
CTATACAGCCACTGTAGTCACAACTGCCTGATATTGGTACAATGATAGACATATATATCAACAGAATAGAATTGATAGCCCAGAAATAGATCCAACTACCTATGGATCTATTCAGTATTGTGTTTTCAGTGAAGGCAAATATTGACCTATGGGTGGAAAGATGAGTGTACAGGCTGAATGATAAGGTATGTCTATGTAGGGGGAAGTGTGGCCTACTGAGAAGACCTCTTTAAAGTGTTGAAGAGCAAAGATGTCACTTTGAGACTAAGGCATACCTAACCCAAGCCATGATATTTTCAGTTGCCTTATATGCATGTGAAAGCTGGACAGTGAATAAGGAAGACTGAAGAAGAGTTGATGCTTTTGAGTTGTAATTGGCAAAGAATACTGAAAGTAAATTGGACTGCCAGAACAAACAAATCTGTCCTGGTAGATTTGCAGCCAGAAGGTTTTGTGGAAACAAAAATGGCCAGACTTCCTCTCACTGACTTTTGTCATGTTGTTGGAAGGAACTGTTTCCTGGAAAAAGATATGCTTGGTAAAGTGGATAGGTTAGTGAAAAAAGGGAAGACCCTCAATGAGATGGATTGACACAGTGGCTGCAACTATGGGCTCAAGTATAGCAAAGATTGTGAGGATGGTGCATCACTGGGCAATGTTTCATTCTGTTGTATTTAGGGTTGCTTTGAGTCAGAGCTGACTTGATGGCACCTAATGACAATAGGTCAGGTTAAACTTCATCTTCAAAGTGACTTCTTTACTCTTTATCACTATAAAGAGTTCTTTTGCAGCTGATTTGCCCAGTGAAATATGTGGTTTGATTTCCTGACTGCTGCTTCCACGTGTGTTGATTGTGGATACACATAAAATGAAATCCTTGACAACTTCAATCTTTTCTCCTTTTATAATTATGTTGCTTATTAGTCCAGTTGTGAGGATCTCTGGTGGTGTAGTGCCTAAGGCATTTGATTACTATCCAGAAGCCTGCTGGTTCAAACCCACCAGCCACTCCTTGGAAGGAAGTTTGGGCAAACTACTTCCATAGAGATACCCCCTCAGAAACCCAAAAGGTGTTGCTATGAGTTGTATCCTACTCAATGGCAGTGAGTCTGGTTTGACTTTTGGTTCTATGCTGAGATAAGGTGGAATCCATACTATGGGGATTCTTCTTCAGTCAGTACTTCCATGACATTTGTTTTCAGCAAGCATGGTTGTGTCATATGAATGTCACAAGCTGTTAATGAATCTTCCTTCAATCCTGATACCATATTTTCATTGATACAGCCCAGATTCTCAGATTATTTGCTTAGCCTACAGATCGAATAAGTATGGTGAAAAATGCAACCCTGTTGCCCTCCTTTCTTGATTTTAAACCTGTGGGATGTCCTTGTTCTATTTGTATGACTGCCTCTTGCTCTAGTACAGGTTCCTCAAGAGCAAAATTAAGTGGTCATGAATTCCCATTCTTTGGAATATAATCCATAATGTTTTATGATCCACACAGTCAAAAATCTATGTAGTCAATAAAACACAGGTAAACATCTTTCTGGTACTCTCTGCTTTCAGCTGAGATTCATCTGACATCAGCAATCATATCTCTTATACTATGTTCTCCTTTGAAACCTGGCTTGAATTTCTGGCAGTTCCCTATTTATTTTTACAATCTTTTTTTGAAGTATTTTCAGCCAAATTTTGTTTGAGTGTGATGTTAGTGATATTGTCCAATAATTTCCACATTCTATTGGATCATCTTTCTTTGGAATAGGCACAATATGATCTTTTTTCCAGTTGGTTGAACAAGTAATTGTGTTCCAAATTTGTTGGCATAAACCAGTGAGTGATTTCAGCATTAAGCTCATTGATTAAACCATCTCAATTTGCATTCATTCAATATCTGGGCCTTGTTTTTTTTTACCAATTTCCTCAGTGCAACTTTATCTTCTTCCTTCAGTACCATCTGTTCTTGATCATATGCTGCTTCCTAAAATGGTTGAATGTTGACCAATTCTTTTCAGTACAGTGCCTCTGTATTCCTTCCCTCTTTTCTTGATGCTCCTTGTGTCTTTCAATATGAAAAAAAAAAAAAAAAAAAACACTCACTGCCATTGAGTGGATTCCTACTCACAGCAACCCTTCCTTGGGTTTTTGAGGCGGTATCACTATGGAAGTAGATTGCACAACCTTCCTTCCAAGGAGTGGCTGGTGAGTTTGAATCACTAGCCTTCTGATTAGCAGTCAAATGCCTTAGACACTACACCACCAAAGCTCCTATGAAATCCTTCAATATTACAGCCTGAAATATAAAACTTTTTCTTGGTTCTTTTAGCTTGACAAATGCCAATGTGTTTCTCCCTTTTGATTTTCCATTGACAAATCTTTTAACATTTCAGGATAATACTTTACTTTAATTTTCTCAAGTCACCTTTTTAAATCTTCTATTAAGTTCCTTTATCTCATCATTTGCTTCAGCATACCAAAGCAAGTTTTGCAATATCTTCTGATGTTCATTTTGGTCTTTTCTCTCTTCCTTGTCTTATAAAGGATCTTTTGCTTTCTTTGTGCATGATGCCTGAATGACTTTCCACAGCTCATCTTGTCGTTGGTGTTCAATATATCAAATTTATTCTTCAGATGATCTCTAAATTCAGGTGCAATATAATCAATGTCTTATTTTGACTTTCCTGGACTTGATTTAATTTTCTTCAGCTTCAACTTAAACTTGCATTTGATCAATTGATTACCTATTTCATGTCAGCCCTGTTCTTGGTTGACTGAGGATATTGAGCTCCTTCATCATCTGTTTCCACAGATATAGTTGAATTGATCCCTGTGTATTCCATATGGTGAGGCCTATATGTATAGTCGCCTACTATGTTGTTGAAAAAAACTATTTGAAATGACTAAGTGGTTGGTCTTGCAAAATTCTGTCATGCAATCTCTGACATCATGTCTAACACCAAATGTATGTTTTCAAAGTTTCCAATTGTACATTCCATTCACCATGCATGTTTTCTTTGTTTCCAATTTGTACATTCCATTCACAAGTAATTATCAATGCATACTGATTTAATGTTTGATGATTATCAGACTTCAGGAGTTGGTGTAATATTAAATTTTTTTCACCTTTGAGATTAGTATTTGGTGCATAAATTTAAGTAATATTCATATTAATTGGTGTTCCTTGAAACCAGTTGGATATTTTCCTATTGCTGACAGCATTGAATAAATAGAAGGATAGTTCTTGAAATGTTCTTTTTGATAATGAATGCAACACCATTCTTCTTCAATTTGTCATTCCCAGCATAATAGACCATATGATTGTCGGATTCAAAATCTCCAACATCAGTATGTTTCAGCTCACTAATGCCTAACATAACAATCTTTATGTGTTGCATTTCATTTTTGAGGACTTCAAATTTTCTTAGATTCATAATTCATAATTCAACATTTTAATTATTAATGGATGTTTGCAATGGTTTCTTCTCATTTTAAGTTGTGCCAAATAAACAAAGGAATATCCCTAAAATTTTACTCCGTTCATATCATGAAGATCAGCTCTAATTTGCAGAATAGTCCTTCCTCAGGCATATGTTCATTGTCTTCCACCGAAGGTGCTCATCTTCTGGCACTATAGGAGGAAACAGTTTAATATTATTCCCAAGGTTTTCAGTGGTCTATATTTTCAGAAGTGAACCAACACATCCTTCTTCTTAGTTTGTCTTATTCTGGAAGCTCTGACAAACCTGTCTACCATGGGAGACACTGCTGTTATTTGAAATATCAGTGGCATAGCTTCCAGCTTAGGGTAAAATGCTAGCCATCACAGTAGAACAATTAAGTGGTGGTGAACAATATATAAAGAAGACTAATGGAGAGTAGGTTCCTATGAATTATGTTGTTGACAAAAAATAAATTATATATATAATATACCAGAGAATAAAGAACTCTGTATTGGAAGAAATTCAGGAAGAATACACCTTGGAAGTGAGAATGAGGAAACATTGTCTCACATATTTTGGACATATTATCAGGTGGAATTAGTCCCTGGAGAAAGACCCCATGCTTGGTAAAGAAGAAGAAGTTCTTCAACTAGCCAGTTTAACACAGATTGCTTCAACAGTGGGCTCAAATGTATCAATAATTGTGAGGACCTGACAGGGTTTCATTCTTCTTTAAATAGGGTTGCTATGAGTCAGAACGAACTCAATGGCACCTAAGAGCAGCAATTAGTTTTACGTCGGTCCAAGCTATTAAAATTAACCTAATATTACCTGTAAAACACTCATTTGCTTACATGCTCAGCCGTAAGTATCAACAATGCCTCATAGTGCACAAGCACGCACACACAAACAAACTCATAAGAAAAATTTTGCTTCCTCTTCCTTCCCTTTCCCTTTATTCTTGTATCATATTGAACTTCATCAGTCTTCTCTGATGCTTCACATATGCTTTCCTTTCTTTTTTTCAATACTCTAGTTTTACCCAGCTACATTATCTTTCTCTTCTCACACTCAGGTTAAAGACCCTCAAAGGCAGGTGATTTACCACCCCCCTTTTTTTCATACCAAAGACTTTTAAATTCCTAGATCACAGTAAATATCCCCTTTCTGGTGGCATAGTGCCTAAGGCATTTGACCACTAACCAGAAGGCTGACAGTTCAAACCCACCAGCCACTCCCTGGAAGGAAGGTTGGGCAATCTACTTCCCTAGTTACTGCTTTGAAACCCAAGGAGGGGTTCGCCATGAGTCAGATCTGACTCCATGGCAGTGCATTGCATTGAGTCCATCCATGGACTCAAGTTACAAATTTACAAAGATGACAGACTCTTCTATGATTTTTACTGTTTTACCTCTTCAGAGATTTAAACATCATTTAGTATACTGGGCATTGCATAGGTATTTGTTATAATTATATCTCTATTTCTCTAATTTCTAAGTTCATTTTTCTCTAGTTATATACAGCATTTTTCAACATAATTTCTGTCATCTACAAACCCATGATTTAACTCAATATCTCAATAACTCTCAGTAGATATCATTACTTCTTACTGCACATGAAATTGAAAAGATATTAGAATTAACCCATAATGTTTGCTACTAGCAAACATGTATCTTAAATTCTCGATTACCACCCTCCCCCCGCTTACTTTCCTTCTTCATATAACAATATAGCTGTTTCTGAAACAGTGTTGATATTTAATCTCTTCCTCTACTCTTGATATCACTTGTCATTCTAACTCCACAGAACTTCATCTTTATTCTTCTCTTCTTTCTCAATATTCTCAGCCTCTTTTTTCTTTTATTTCCATAGTTTCAGCATTATAGTATAATCTTATATAACATTTTTAAAATATCTTATTTTGACTTTTCTTCTTCCTCTAGCACCATCTATTTCTGATCCTCTCCCTTCACAAAATTTTGGAAGAGTTATTTGCGTCCATTATCTACCGTTCTGTGACTTTTTATTCACTATTCAATCTTCATTACAATGTCTTTTGCCTGGGGCATCAATAAACTTCCAGCAGTAAATCCAGTTAACACAATTCATTGTCTGTACCTGATTTGTAGGAGAGCGTTACATTGATCTCCCAAAAGAAATGCTCTTTCCCAAATTTCTGTGTTAATATATTAGGTCTTCGTCTAGAAATTCTAGTTTTCTTCACTCTATATTGAGTTTCCACCCACTTGTCTCTTTCAGAATTTTTAATAGTCCTTCCTAATTTCTGTTTTCTTCTCACTGCAAGTATTCAACTTTGACACTCTTCTTAATTACCATGTCTTTATTTGCACTATTAGATTGGCAAGTTGTCAAGTTGATCTCAGAGGCATATAAAAGTTTAGTCTCTCCTTCACTATCTCCCCCAAGAAAACTAGGGTTAACTAAAGGTAACATTTCCAATATTGAAAAGCAAATATTTTCTTCCTAATTGTATCTTATAAACACTATGGAAAGATTTACTTCCATGCAGTTGGCCACGTTGTTGTGTGACTCTTTCTCATTAATCACAGGCTATCAATTTTGACATTTCTTCTGTTCTACTTCAAAATATCCCTTCACCATTTCTTTCCTCTCTATTATTCATGTATTAGATCGAGAGCAAATATACTGAATTTCTGTAAAATGTAATCTAATCCCCCTAACAATTAGCTATCTCTTTTCTTACAAATATATAACTGCAGAGTTAAAATTAGTCTATTGCACTTACTACTAAAAAAAGTTTAATTAACATATATATTTGTCTAAAAATATTATATTGAAATATATACATAAAAACCCATAAAAATCAAAATATAAGTTTCAGAGTAACCTTTTTTATTACTGCTATTTCTCTTATGTTAGAACTTTGAATATGGTACAGTTATTGCTTGCTAAGCATAACATTTTTTAAATAGGATTCAATAGAAATGTATGTTTATGTATTTCCAAAACATATGTAAAGTTTCTCACAGAATATAGTCTAAATTATAACAATAAAAATTGTAAAAAGTATACCAGTTACAATGTTACAAACATGAATTTTGCATTCTATTTTCTTGCAGTCTAAAGTACATCAAATTTTGGTTCTCCTTATAAAATATAGTCATTGGTAAATGGTACCACTGAGCATTATCTAATTTTTCAGAATTGAAATATTATATTTCTGTCATTGGTTATATATGTTGTCTAGGATGTCTTAGGAATGTAGTAGTACAAATCCTAGTAGATGTCCATCCTCCATATGCCCTTCCATTTAATAGTACAAACATATCACTGTGATGGAAGCACTGTAGTCAATTTTTGTACTACTGAATTTGTTGTCCATAACTCAAACTGTATATCTCTAACGTGGTACTTAATATGAAGAAAAGCTTATATTAAATGTTGTCAATTATAAAACAATTCCATACACTTTAAATATAAAATGAAATAGAGCTACATTAGGGTTTAGGGTTACATTAATGAACTGTCAAAATCATGATTAACAAAAAGTATGTCGTCTATGCATTTGTGTTAGGAAGGAAGATTTCAGGGGAATGGTTAAGAAGGGGTATTACTAGTGTGAAAAGAAAGCTTACAAACATGATATAATATGGAATCAACCTATTATAGAAGCTTTATTTTAATTTTTTGGTAGGAGAATATATTTCTTCAAGAAACACTATTTTTCATAAAAGTGATAACGTGCATCAATAAATATGGGCATATCTGTTCTGTAAGAAAGCCCATTTTTGTCTTGTAAAAATGTATTTAAAAGTTCATCCTGGTTTGACAATATTAAAAAAAAAAAAATCCATATTCTGAGAGCATTTCCTTCCATCAAGAAGTCTTTCACCATGGATCTGTTATCTTGCCTCGTACTGCTGATAGCTCTGTTTGCAATGAAAAGCTACTGCTGGGGGAAAAACAAACAAACAAACAAACATATACTGGTTTTGAAGCTTAAATCTCACTGAGTAATATAAACCTATTTTGTGAGAAATCACTGGGAACAAAGATTCTAGACAGTGGGTAGGAAATGTCTTACCTTCATACAACTACATTTTAAAGAGAGAACTATAAAAAGGTTAAGTTATTGTCCTCCTTTCATTACCTCTTTGGATCAAATACCCTAGGTATCTACTTAGAATATACCATACTTAGAAGATTGGAGATATTATAGTTTGACTATTCTGACTGTATCTTTTAATTTTTTGCTACATCTTCTGAGATGCACCCACAAGCTATCTGGGACTTATTGATACTGATTAATGACACACATTACTATTAGGATTTCTAAAGGGGAAAAAAAATGAAAAGAATGTCAAATGATTCATCATCATATTATAAATCTGCTGTCTATCACTTTTGTTCAAGAGCACTATTTTTGTATCCTAACATTGAAAACATTAGAAAGACAGCAGAAATTTTGTTGTCAAGTGTTTAGAAGCAGTTTAAATAAAACATCACCTGTCCTGTACTATCATCTAATTCTTTATGACCATTTCAATATTTATTGAGTATGTTTCATGTGTTTATTTTTGAACTAGGAACCATTAGAGATAAGAAACAAAAGACTAATACCCCGATTTCAGTAATTCAGAATCTAATGGTAAAGACATCATGACTCACTGACCAAAAGAAAATATAAGTAATTGTTTTAGTGTTTAAAATTTTTCTTCAGAAGATGTAGTAGAGAAAAATCAACTAGTGCTGGAATAGTAGGATGAAATGTTCAGTGAGAGAAGTAAACTTGAACATGAACTTAAATTATGGCTATAATTTAAACAAGCATTGCCCATATGAGTAGATATTTTGGAATTGAGAGTACATGAGAGATAAAAAAAGATTAGTATAAACTCAGGTCAAAAATAACTATTTACCTAGTGAACATTATTTGTAGATTCTAAGATACAACAGAGAGGTGCAAAACTTTTGACAGCCTAACAGAAAATATGTCTTATAATCATTAACATATTATGGTAGTTAGTAAATTCCCTCATTTCTTTAGATTAAATACTCAATCAAAGTACATAGTATAGGCATTAACCAAAAATGAAAATGAAAAGGAAAGTTTCCAGGGAGCTGAGAAAAAGATGTAAGATTTATAGGATAAATAAATGTTTTCTCAAAAAATCCTTAGCTTAAGTCCACTTGATGGCAGCTAACACAAACAATAACAAAGTTAGTTTGAGGCTGATTGCTACATTTTTCTGAACTGGTTGGTGAGTTCTACCAGTCAATAACTGCCAAGTCAAATGGTGGGCTGAATTTGTGGTAATGATAAGCACTGGTAAAGCAACATGGAGTCACAGGATGATATAATTGTTAGGGTAATGGAGTACACATAAAGTGTAAGAGCTAATGACCAAGTAATTAAAATCAGTTAATATTGTAAATTTTTGTGTGAAGAATTGGAATTTCACAACACTTAATTATGCTTATTTAGAACACATACACAGACTAAGAAATATTGTTAGAACAGAACAAAAGGACGTGGTGTGGTTTAAAATCAGGAAGGTTGTGTCATTTTTCCATACTAATTTGAATTATACACTGTGCAAATAGTCCAAGAAGCTGGATTACAGGAAGAAAAAGATGGTCCCAGGATTGGAGGAAGATTCATTGACAACCTGTGATATGCATATAACACAGTCTTTCTTGCTGAAGGCAAAGAAGGCTTGACATACTTACTGATGAAGATCAAAGCTACAGCCTTCAGTATGGATTTCATCTCAACATAAAGAAAGCAAAAATCTTTACAACTGGACTGATAAACAACATCACTAAAACCAAATCCACCATTATCAAGTCATCTCCAACTCATATTCCCACTATAGGACTGAACGTTGTTGTTGTTGTTGTTATTTGCCGTCAAGTCGGCCCCGACTCATAGCGACCCCTCCTTGGGTTTACGAGGCAGTATCACTACGGATGTAGGATTGCCCAACCTTCCTTCCGAGGAGTGGCTGGTGGGTTTGAACCGCCAGCCTTCTGGTTAGCAGTCAAGGGACTGAATAGAACTGTCTTATATGGTTTCCAAGGCTGTAAATCTTTACGGAAGCAGGATTGCTACATTTTTCTGAAGCAGTTGTTAAGTTCTAATGGCCAACTTTTGGTTGCCAGATCAATTTTTTAAAACACAGCACCACCAGAACTTCTTTCCCAAGAAGCAACAGTCAAGAAATTAAAGACTTATTGAAGTGGGCAAATCTGCTGCAATAGACCTTATTTAAGTGTTAAAAAATGAAGATTCCATTTTAAGGACTAAAGTGCACCTGATCCAAGCCATGATATTTTTCAGTCACTTCATATGTATGTGAAAACTGAACAATGAATAAGGAAGATCAAATAATTGATGCCTTTGAATTATAGTGTTGTTGAAAAATATTCAATATGCCATGGATTGCAGAAGAATGAATAATTCTGACTTGGATGAAGTACAGCTAGAATGTTCCCTAGAAGTCAGGATAGTGAGACTTCATCTTACCTACTTTGGATATGTTAGCAGGTGGGGCTTCTCCCTGAAGAAGGACATCATCTTTGATAAGTAGAAAGTCAGAGAAAAAGAAGAAGGTCCTCAAAGAGGTGAACTGACACAGTGGCTGCAACAATGGGCTCAAACATAGCAAGGATTGTGAGGTTGGCACAGGACCAGGCAGTGTTTCATGCCGTCATACATAGGGTCCCATGAGTTGGAACCATCCTCACCACACCTAACAGCAGCAACAACACCAATGTCATTATAAAGTATTTTAATTTTATCTTGAATATAGAGAAGTCTCAAAATTTTTTCTTAACAGGAGTGATATTTTTCTGTTGAAAATAGGGAACTCTTTATCTTTTGCTTCTGTTTTCTGAGTACTCTTCTTTCATACTTTTTTATGCATACTCTCAAATATAGATATCAAACTTAAATTGTAAACTTACTCTTATAATCGAGAACAGTGTTAATACAAAGTTAATAGGAAGGAAAGATCTTAACAATTTTAATTGGAAAGTTAAAGATCAACTAGATGACAGTAATGACAAAAAGTGTGCAGTGAAGTTGGTTTGGATTGAGGCTGAATAAAGATTGTATATATTTTTGTAGAAAGTGAAATAAAAGTGTAAAGAATGACATAAAAAGAAGATAGAGATATTAGAATTATATATTAGAATTGTCGTTTTCTATAAGTTTTATCAAAGCTGCTCAATTCATAAGTCCATTAGCAACTTTATTTATTTTTACCCTGTGTGTAAACTTTCTTCAAGAAAATCCATCTGGGGTGTATATATAAATTAGCACTGTATTTCCTTTAACAACAAATTATTCTTGAAAACAATTAACAGTTAATTTAATGCAGGTGTCAGAGTTACATGCTGCTGACAATAATATACAGTGCATAAAGTACATTTTTTGAGACAAAGATTATATTGAGTATTAATATATTTTTTCTCAAGAAAAAAAAAATCCATTTTTGAATCCTGATCTTGATATTTCAGTCAATAATTTTCCTGCAGTTCTTAAGCTATGTAAATAAGTAGCCAAGCAAAAAGTTGATGCAAACCATATGAAAATCACTTCTAACTAGGCACCCACTTACTCCTTATTTCTAGAAATTCAAATGGAACTGCTGAAATAAATACGTGGCATCTATTGTTGCAGGTAAAGAAAATTTGGAGCAGAATAATAAACTATTGCAAATGATATGTAGATTATTACTTGCTTTTCACATGCATTCTAATTAATAATAGAGAAAAGAACTTGAATTGGGTGAGTGCGGAAATAAAGATCTCCTGTAAAGACAGGTATAGGAAAAAATATATACAAACCTTTGTGTATGTGTGTTCTAACTGGGAGATCCATTATTCAGCTTGAGGGACTAGTCAGGGGGGTGAAATGATAAATATGTTTTGCAAGGACAGCATCTGTACAATCAAACATACACCATTATTTATTACTGCATCTATTGTAATACTCTCAGAAAGACAAATAGCAAATTGTTCATTGTATTTATGTATAAGAAATAATTATTATTTCTTTAGAATATAAAGGGACTGAATGTAAACTACATAGCTCTTTACCTAGATGTAGGTACATATTTATAAATAATAAATGGCTAATTTAAAATTATATCAGGATAGTAATATATTTGCCGTCATATTACTCTTCAGTTTTTTTTTTTTTTAACAAACATGTAATGTTATTCACAACTGATATGAACATATAAACTGATAAATAATTTCTTCCAATATTGAATGGAAATTTCTATTTAAAAGAACAGAGAAGGCAAAAATTTTATAGTTTAGTGTGATTATGGAAGTTTTTTTAGGGAAATTATTTATTTAAATTGAATTAATTGGCATTAAAACATGCCTACAAACAGAAAAAAATACTTATAACTCAGCATACAAAATTTTAAATACAAAGATATTAAGCATCTATAATTCTGATATATTAAAAATGATGAATACAGTTTTTGTTTTACTTTATCTTGTAAAATCCACTTAAATCACTTGGAGCAAAAAATATTTTTCATTTGAGGCTAAACATCTCCCTCTTCTGGAATTTTTATTAAATTCATGAATCTTAAAGATTTCATTCAAAAAGTTAAAACAAAACAATTTCCATTCACATGAAGATATTTGTAAAAACTTAATCTGTTTTAAATACAGCACATCACAGCATTGAAAGGCTATGTAATGTAGATTTTAATCATTTAACATATATTTGCACTCTGTTTATAATGTTACTGTTTTGTTTTAATGTTAACCAAAAACAACAACCAAACTCATTGCCATCAAATCCGTCCTGACTTATAAGACCCCTCCTTGAATTTCTGAGGCGGTATCTCTACAGAAGTAGATTGTCCAACCTTCCTTTTGAGGAGTGGCTGGTGGGTTTGAATCGCCAGCCTTCTGGTTAGCAGTTAAGTGCTTTAGACACTACACTACCTGAGCTCCTAGACGATATATGTTGTTGTTGTTGTTATGTGCCATTGAGTCGGCCCCGACTCATAGCGACCCCTCCTTGGGTTTCCGAGGCAGTATCACTACGGAAGTAGGATTGCCCAACCTTCCTTCCGAGGAGTGGCT
>NW_006922327.1:402961-405544 GCF_000298275.1 Orycteropus afer afer
ATAGAAGCTCTGGTAGCTTAGTGCCTAAAGCATTTGACTGCTAACAAGAAGGCTGGTGGTTCAAACCCCCCAGCCACTCCTAAGAAGGAAGACTTGGCAATCTACTTCCATAGTGATAATGTCTCAGAAACCCAAAGAGGGGTTGCTATGAGTCAGATCTGACTCAATGGCAGTGATTTTGGTATATGAATACATATGTAGCACACACAAACTTATCAACATATTTAGGTTCTAAATACTAGGTCATTATAAAAAAAAATAGCATTATGCAGTAATAGAGGAGGGCTATATCTAATTACAAAATGGGGGATGACTCCATCATTTCATAAATGTCAAATTACATCATTATACAGCTGCCAAATTTCATCATTACATAACTGCCATACCACTGAAAGTCGTGGACCAGCCAAGTCGATTCACATCATTAACCATTGTAACCTGTGTTAATTTCACCTCACACCTCAGCATTCACTACTGCCAAACATACATCATTAACATACAAAATAGTCAGTAGTAGATTTTTACTATTGTCATAAATGCAAAAAGATAACAATATAGTCTATAAATGAGTAAGTGTATGCTTTACAAATTCATCCATGTCTGCTAATGTGTGTGTTCACGTATGCCTTCCTATACACGTATGTGCATACACATCTACCTATTTAACCACACACATATTTTTTGTTTGTTATTTGTAATGTTGCAAAATTGTGTATGTTATAGCATTTTTCAAACTTATTATTTATTCTTCTGTACTTGTTAGTGTCTTCAATTGCTTTGGTCAAGATGTGCAGACTTTACACATATTAGGTATTGTCTTTCCCATCACCAAAAATAACAAGTATTTACTATCTAGAAAGTGAATCCACCTGCCTCCTCTTCCCATTGTTAGTAATCATCAAAGAATGTTGCCTTTGGTAAGTATATACCCAGTCTTGAAGTTTTATAAAAGTGAACCTATGTAGTAGTTGTCTTTTTGTGATTGACTTATTTCACTCATCATAATGTCCTCCAGATTCATTCATTCATTCTATGTTTTACAGACTCATTATTCTTTATAGTTGCATAGTATCTCCTTTTATATATGTACCACAATTTATTTATCCATTCTTCCATTGATGAGCACTTAGGTTGTTTCTATCTTTTTTGCTGTTGTGATTAATGTTGTAAAGGACATTGTTGTGCATATATGTATTTGGGTCATTGGTCTTAAAAATCTAGGATAGAACACAGATTACTGGATCATAATTTATTTCTATTTCTTGATTTTTTTCCTGATATTTTTAAGAACTGTCATACTGTTTTCCATAGTGCTTGTAGCATTTTACTCTCCCACGAACAGTGTGGAAGAGTGTCAATCTCTTCATAACTTGACAGCATGTATTGTTTTCTGATTTGTGATCAATGTCATTTACTGCAGAGGTGAAATGATATCTCATCATAGTTTTGATTTTCATTTCACTGATGCCAATGATGGTGAACATCTTTTTCGATGCTTGTTGGTTCACAGAATGTCCTCTTTCATCAAGTATTCAAGTCCTTTGCTGATATATATATTTTTAATCAGATATTTTGCCTTTTTTAAAAAAAAAATATTGACGTTTTCTGTATATTTTAGAGATGAGACACTTCTCAGATATGTTGTTGGCAAAAATCTTTTTTCCATTCTGTATTTTTCCCTTTTACTCTTTTGGTAATATCTTTTGATGAGCTTAAGTATTTAATTTTCAGGTAGTTTCAGTTACCAAAAAACTGTTGTTTGTGCATTTCCTGTTATGTTTGAAAGAATATTTATGCAAACAGTAAGTACCTTAGTTTTGTCCCTATGTTATCTTCCAGAAATTTTGTAGTTTGTTTTAACATTTAGCTCTTTGAACCATTTTGTGTACATTTTTATGTATGGTGTGAGATAGGGATCCTGTTTCATTTTCTATGAACAGATATCCAGTTTTACTAGCATAATATGTTAAGTAGATTTTCCAGATCTCAACACAGTTCAAATCAGTCTGGCACTGGTTCAGTGATAGACACATAAACCAATGGAATAGAATAGAGATCCCTGAAGTAAACCCAGCGATTGAGGGGCAGCTTATCTTCAACAAAAGTCCATTCAGTGGTGAAGAAACAGTCTCTTTGACAAATGGTGTTACTTGATCTTGCACTCTGCTACTTTGCTATATACTTCTACTAGATCTGATAGATTTCTTGTGGAATTACAGTGATTTTCTTTGTATAGGATTATATGTTTGGTGAATAGGGATTATTTTACTTTGTCCTTTCCAATTTCAACATCCTTTAATTCCCTTTCTTGCCTTATTGTTCTGGCTTGGATTTCCAGTACAATATTAAATAAGAGTAGTGATAATGGGCATCCTTGCCTCATTCCCATTCTCAAGGGAAAGGCACTCAGTCTTTCTCCATTGAGAATAATGTTAGTGTTGGCTATAGGTTTTGCACACATGCTTTGAATAATGTTGAGGAATTTCCCTTTTATTTCTATTTTGCTGAGCTTTTTATGTTGAGGAATAATGTTGAGGAATTTTCCTTTTATTTCTATTTTGCTGAGTTTTTTTTTTTTTTTTT
>NW_006922327.1:405644-408607 GCF_000298275.1 Orycteropus afer afer
TTAATCAGGAAAGGGTTTTAGATTTTATCAAATTACTTGTCTGCATGGATTGAGATGATTGTGTGGTTCTATTTATGGGGTGAATTATATTTATTTTCTATGGTTGAACTATCCTTGCATCCCTTATGTGAATCCCACCAGATCATGATGTATGATTTTATTGGTATGCTATTGAATTCTGTGGGGTAGAATTTTGTTGAGAATCTTTGAATCTGTATTCACCAAGATATTGGTCTCTCTCTCTCTCTCTCTCACTCTCTTTCTTCTATCTATCTATTTATTTATGTTGTGATCTCTTTGCCTGGCTTTTAATATTTGGGTTATGCTGCCTTCATAGGATGAATTTGGCAGTGCTCTTTCCTTTCCTATATTCTGGAATAGTTTGAGTAGAATTGGTATCAATATTTCTCTGAAAGGTTGGTACAATTAACCAGTGAATCTGTCTAAGCTGGAGCAGGAGAGAATGTGTCACTAGTTCTTAGGCAGTGGACAAAGAATATGCATTGCAGGTCACTGGCTACGTGGTGTAGGAGTGCACCACTGGTCTTTAGGGGTCAATACTGATGCAGTTCTTGTAGGTTGAACCAGGTGATCAGGACTCAGCTTTATTAACTGTGATGGGGAGTTGGGGCTGTATGAGTCTGGATGTGGAGGACTCACATTGTTAATTTACAGATTTATTGTTATCTAGGTGTTTCCTGTCCAAATGTCCAAGCACTAATTCTGATGAGTAATCCTGTTCCTAGTTCCTGGCTCCCTCCCTACTCTGTGGTTACTAGGATCATTGTCGATCTTACCCACCTTCCTTTACTTTTTATTTTTTTTGATAGGGTTCATGTCCTGTTCACCATAATTAATTCTGGATTTGCTTACGTAGTAACTGTGTCTCCTATTGTGAATTTGGTGAAAATGCCTTCCTATGATTCTCAGCTGGGAATGTTACTGGATTTGTCTCAAATGGCCATACTGTGCTAGGTCATCTGGCAAATCAGCTAACATTCATAAATCTACTCGTCCTTGGTTTTCTTTCAGTCACTCCTTCCACTTGGAGCTCTAACTTTTCAGCCTTCTGTTTGATGCTCAGTGTTCCAAGGCTGTCATCTGTATTCATTTCATTTTATTTCAAAATTCTTTTTTATAAGGGAACGTATGGTGTTCCTGACAAATCCAGCATCTTGGACTTTTCCTGTAGTGATCCTTAATATCCATATTGCAGTCATTTCAAAGAGATAATTATTTCCTTCAGGCAAAGAAAAATAAGTAAACTAATTAACTATAGTTTAGTCATCAAATTTTATAAGTGTGCTTTATGACAATTTAAAAATGGTAAAATATAGTACTTTAGAAATGGTTGTTCTCATAATTTATCACTCTGAAGATATTTCTTCAAACAAACTTTGAAATAATTTTACCAGTAAACACTGACACCTGGTGTTTTTACCATATTTTCTCAAAGTTTGTGTCAGTCCTGTATAACAAATAGTAATGTAGTAGATATAACAGAAGATTAAGCAAAAGGGTAACTGTGTTCTAAAGGAAATGTTTATTTATGTTTTTATCCAGAAGTCACAACTAATTCCTGGACAGGTGCCAAATATTATCCCTCAATATCAGCAACAACAAACACAAAGTGTTTAAAGAATATGTTGAAGTGGGTCTCCTCTTGAAGTTGCATCACAGAATCACTACTAGTGATATATACAGACATAAACCTTGAACAGATAATTTAGAGTTGCCTCTTCTACTGACATAAAATTTTTGGAAAATGGAACACAAACATTAAAAGAAAAAAGAGTTCAAACACCAATCTGATCCATAACCAAAGAACTGTTGATGTATTTTGGAGCATATTTGTTTGGGCTTTTAGCATTAGTCCCAGTGGTATTCATATTCCAGACATCCAGATGGCTCGACAGCTTGCTTTGGTGCAGAATTCTGTAATATTCTACTTGAAGAAATTAAAAATATTAACTGTGATCTATTCACTGAGGTATTCTATCTTTGTCAAAATGTAGCATGTTTTAAATTCTCACTTTTTAGAATTGCCTTTGAGAATGTTCACACTGATGAGACCCTTCAGAAAATCTTTGCTTAAATGTTTTAGAAGTGCAGCTGCTGAAGAGGAAGACTTAAAGCTTCTTGGTCTCTCTTCTGAGCAGAGGTTGACATGGAGCAGTCACTGTTCTTACCTTGGTACCTAACTTTCTCCAAAAATGGAATCAAATATATATTGCAAGCTTACCTATAGTTTTAATATAAAATAATTCATGCAAAAGATGTATATCATATGTCATGAATACAGAATAATAGAGCAGTATGCAAGTTACTAGAGAGATGCTTACCTGTGTTTTATAGACTATGAAAAGTCATTCAACTATGTGAATCATAACAAATTATGAATAATATTGCAAAGAATGGGAGTCCCAGATCACTTAACAGTGCTCATGAGGAACCTGTAAATAGACCAAGTCAGCCATTTGAACAGAAAATTGGATACTGCATGATTTCAATCAGGAAAGATGTGTGCCAGGATTGTAATTATCCAGCATAATTACTCAATCTGTATCTTGAGCAAATCCAGAAATTGATGGAATACCCACTGAGATGTTTCAACAAAAAGATGCAGTACTGGAGGCACTTACTCTTTTATACCATAAAATTTGGGACACAAGTATGTTGCCAGCTGACTGGAAGAGATACAGATTTGTGTCCATTCCAAAGAAAGGTAATCCAACAGAATGTGGAAATTATTAAATGGTATCATTAATATCACATGCAAGTAAAATATCGCTGAAGACTGGGATCTTAAAAGCTAGCAAGCTGCCATCTAGGTGCAACTATACATCTCTCCTCATCCAGAGCAAAGAAGAATGAAGAAAACCAAAATTAATGGAAACAGTCAGTCGTAGCAACTGGTACACAATCCGATACAACTATGAGACCAGAAGAACTAGATGGTGCCC
>NW_006922327.1:408707-411310 GCF_000298275.1 Orycteropus afer afer
TCTGGTTAGCAGGCAAGTGTCTTAGCCATTATGCTACCAGAGCTCTGGGCAAATCAGCTGCAAAGGACCTCTTTCCAGTGCTGAAGAGCAAAGATGTCTCCTTGAGGACTAAGGTGCACCTGACACAAGCCATGGTATTTTCAATTGCTTTACGTATGTGAGAGCTGTATGATGAGTATGGAAGACTGAAAAAGAGTCAATGTTTTTCAGTTGTTCTGCTGGTGGAGAAAACTGAACGTACCATGGACTGCCAAAAGAACTAACAAATCTGTCCTGGAAGAAGTGCAGTTGGAATGTTCCTTGGAAGTGAGAATGACCGGATACTGTTTCACCTACTTTGGTCATGTTGTAAGAAGGAACCATTACCTGAAGAAAGATATTATGGTTGGTAAGGTGGAGGGTTGATGAAAGGGGAAGGCCTTCCATGAGATGGATCGGCACAGTGCAGCAACAATGGTCTCAGGTATAGCAAGGATTGTTGAGCTGGCACAGGACAGGGGAGTGCTTCCTTCTTCTTTGCATAGGGTTGCTATGAGTCAGAGATGACTCATCAACAACTAACAACAACACTAATTATGAATATGTATTGAGCAATACATGTGTACTTCATTTCATTTTTAAATCTAGTTGTGTGTGTGTTAAAAAAACAAACAAACAACAACAACAAAAAAAACTGACTGCCTTCAAGTCTATTCAACTCATAGTGACCACTCATTTGGTACCCAAGGCGGTATCTCTATGATAGTAGATTCCTCAGTCTTCCTTCCAAGGAGTGGCTGGTGGGTTTGAACTGCACGTTAGTTAGCAGTGAAATGCCTTGTACTTAAAATTTTATACATCTTTAACATTTTTATTGTTGTCTTCTTTAAGTTATCTTTATTTTTATAAAGCTCATGCATTCCTACAATACTTTTAACAACTCTTAAGTCACAACAAAAACAGATATATATGTATTTTTATCATAAATTTTCTTTATTATTTGTTGTTATTGAGAATATACACAGCAAAAACCTAAATGAATTAAAAAGTTTCTACATTTACAATTTAGTGACATTGATTACATTCTTCAAGTCACCCAAATCACAATAAAAATAAATAAATACATACGTACATACATACATACATACATACATAAAAAAAAAAACCACTGAAGATAATTATAAAATGTTTGCAGCAGAATATTGACCAGGAATTTCCAGAAACTCAAGCTGCATTCAGAAGAGGACACAGAACAAGAGATATCATTGCTAATGTGAGTTAGAACTGGGCTGAAAACAAAGAATATGAGAAAAATGTTGAGTTGTGTTTTATTGACTATTGTTCAAATTATGAACAACATTATGAAGAATGGAAATTCTACATTTATTTGTACACATGAAGAACTTGTACATACAACAAGAATCAGTCATTCAAACAGAACAAGGGATACTGAATGGTTTAAAATCAAGAAAGGTGTGCATCAGGGCTGTAACACTTTACCATACTTATTCTCTCTGCATTCTGAGCTAATTCTGAGAAACTGGACTACATGAAAAACAGAGCAACATCAAGATTGGAGGAAGACTCATTAACATCCTGAATTATGCAGATTTCAGTCTTGATTCCTGAAAGTAAAGATTACTTAAAGAAGTTAGTACTGAGGATCAAAGACTACAGTCTTCAGTATGGATTACACGTCAACATAAAGAAAACAAAAACCCTCACAACTGGACCAATAAGCAACATCACAGCAAATTAAGTTGTCAGGGATTTCATTTTACTTGGATCCACAATCCATGCTTATGAAAGCAATAATCAGGAAATCAGAAGACATATTGCACTGAGAAAATATATTTTAAAAGACCTCTTTAAAATGTTAAAAATCAAAGATATTGCTTTGAAGACTAAGGTGTGCCTGGTACAAGCTATGGTATTTTCAATAGCTTCATATGCATATGAAAGCTGGACAATGAATAAGGAAGATCGAAGAAGATTTGGTCTCTTTGAATGTGGTTTTTGATGAAGTATACTGAAAATATCATGGCCTGCCAGTAGAACGAATAAATCTGTCTTGGATGAAGCGCAACCAGAATGCTCCTTAGAAGCCAGAATGGGCAAATTTGTTCTCATGTAAATCAGTCAAGATGCCAGAAGGGACCATTCCCTGAGAAGGATATCATGCTTTGTATGTTGTTGTTGTTGTTATGTGCTATTGAGCTGACTGAATCATAGTGACCCCTCCTTGGGTTTTAGCTGAGGTGGTATCACTACGGAAGTAGATTGCCCCACTTTCCTTCTGAGGAGTGGCTTGTGGGTTTGAACTGCCAAACTTCTGGTTAGCAGCCAAGTGCCTTAGCCACTATTATTTATAAACATACAAAACAATACTGATCCTATAAAGCATAGGAACCTTCTGGTTAGCATTCAAGTGCATTAGGCAGTGCCTACAAGAGCTCCTATGCTTTATAGGATCAGTAAAAAAAGAAGACCCTTAATGAAATGATTGAAATGCTGGCTGTAACTATGGGCTCAAGCATTGAAATGATTGAGAGAATAATGAAGGATTGGGCATTGTATTGTTCTGTTGTACATAGACACTCTGAGTAGGAGCTGACTCAACAAGA
>NW_006922327.1:411410-413221 GCF_000298275.1 Orycteropus afer afer
ATTTGTTGTTATTGAGAATATACACAGCAAAAACCTAAATGAATTAAAAAGTTTCTACATTTACAATTTAGTGACATTGATTACATTCTTCAAGTTATGCAAATACTCCCACCCTTCTTTTCTGAGTTGTTTCTCCTGTGTTAACATAAACTTACTGACCCCTAAGAATCCTATATAATATTTGGAGTTGCAGTTGTCAATCTGATCCCATATAATTAGTTCTTAAAAGAGCATAATTATCAAATGATCAAGGCTGAATCTTTTTCTAGTTAAACTAAAATATTGTTTGATTTTAAGATGAATTCAGAATACTTTTTATTTAAAGTTTAAATTAATTTAAAGTAGTTTCAGGGGTTCATCTGCCCTCTATGGCTCCAGAAAGTCTAAAGTATTTTTTTTAAGTAAACTAAAAAACATAATAATGCAAGCATAAGTCTCTTATGCAAATCTGAAGAACTCTAAAAAATGGCATAAAAAAAAATAGTGGCTTTGAGATCTAAGTTTTTTTTCCTTAATTTTCAGAAGCATATATATTTTTTTAATTTTCAAAAGCATATTTTTCCTTAACCTAAAGCAATATATGGTTTAAAAAAATAATTTGAATGAAGCATTTAACAAGAAAAACATGTATCATTATCCCTTAAAATTTTAAGAATAACTTTTATTCATACACACATATATTCACCTAATAATTTAGCTATGTTTATATGTTAATAAAATTCCTAACAAAGATTGAAAAATACAGTCATTTTAAACACAACTTTTGTTGCTCCCAAATAGTTGCCACATGACTATTTAAATCATAATCGAAGGTATTGTAAAAATACACACACATATATATCTGTATGTAAACATATATATATATTTTTGCTTAAATATATTTTTCTGTAAAAGTACAAGCATACAACTCAGACAACAGAAAATTTTACAAAACAATAAGGATATTTTATTTGATAAAGGCACTTCAACGTATACTTTTTCTTCTTAAAATAGAAGTAAAGTAAGATGGAGCTGCTTGAGTTTAAAGAAAATTTTTTGGGGAAACTTGTTAACAAATAACTTGTGATTTTTTAAAATAACATTTTACTATGTTTTTGGTAAAATTTTACACAGCAAATTAAGTTCCCAATTAAGAATTATTATACTTGTTCCATGAGATTGTTTATATTTTCACAACGAATTCTCATTATTCCTGTTCTGTTGGTTCTGTCTTTATTCACCTAGCTTTCCTGCCTCTCCTTGCCCTTTTGTCTTTGCTTTAGGGTAAATGTTGATCTTAGGTCTCATATAGGTGATTATTCAAGGTAGCACATTACTCATGGGTGATATCGTTTATTTTATAAGGCAATCTATTATTTAGCTGGAAGGTGACCTCCAGGATTGGCTTCAGTTCTAAGTTCAAAGCTTATTTTAAGGCGATTGTCTGGGAGGTTCCTCTAGTCCCTATCACTCAAGTAAGCCTGGCCTTTTTTAGGACTTTTACTTTTGTTCTACATTTTTCTCCCATCTGTCCAGGACCTTCTATTCTGTCCCTGGCCATAATAGTTGGTATTGAGAGATTGTCACCATTTAATTCTAATGATTTCAAGCTACAGGAAAACATGGTTGATTTGGGCTATTAGCCTTGGGGACTATTGTCTTCTTTACGTCTTTGGTTGCCTTAATTCTCTTTTGCTCATATTGAGTAAAGACCAAGAGTTCTATCTTACATAGTCACCCACAAGCTTTTAAAACTCCAGATGCTACTCACCATATCAGAATATAGAATATTATATTTACTTACTATGTTATATCAATTGACCAAGTTGATC
>NW_006922327.1:418296-419532 GCF_000298275.1 Orycteropus afer afer
TTTTTTTTCTTAATTGTGATTTGGGTGAAGATTTACAGAGCAAATTCAATTTCCAAACAGCCTTTCACATATACTTTGTCTTGTGACATTGACCATAGTTTACCACAATGCAACAGCTCCTCTCCCACTTCCTCCCCATAGTTACCTCTTCCTTGTGTCCATCCCTCTATGGACTCCTGCCCCCTGAGCTGTCTCCCTGTGCATAAGCATCCCTTCTTTCTCCCACGATTGTTCTCTTCAAGGAGTGTATCTACCTGAGGTAAATGTTCAACTCATATGCCTGTCTTCTGTTTGGCTGGAAACCACATGTGTGGGTTCAATTCTAGATCAGAAGGGCAGCTAGGGGTCATAGTCTCAGTGGTTCCACCAGGCTCTATCGGACCAGCAAACCTAGTCCTCCCCCCTTTTTTTTTTCCTCCAAATGTTTTTGAGTTTTGTTCCACATTGTTCTCTCTCTCCATCAAGGATCTCCTACATAGATCCACTTCCAAGTGGATGACAGTGGTAGCCAGGCACCATCTAGTTCTTCTGGGCTCATAGTTGTGTAGGCTGCAGATCAGATGGTATACCAATCGCTAGGACTAATTGTTTCCATAAATTTTGTTTTTCTTCATTCTTCTTTGCTCTGGATGAGGAGAGACCAATTGTTGCATCTAGATGGCAGCTTGCTAGCTTTTAAGATCTCAGTCACTACTCACCAAAGTAGGAGATGGAACAATGTTTTGTATGTTATGTCATGCCAATTGAGCTTGATGTCCCCTGTGACTATGGTCCCAAGCTTGCAGGTTCAACTACTCGGTCTCTCTGGGTAGCTGGCTGTGAGCAAGCAGTGACCACAATCTTGACCCTTGTCAGCTCTACTATACACCTGGGAATTCTGATCATTCATGTAAACTTATAGGACTATTGTCTGCCAAACCTATTTATGTTCTTGGATACACTCCCCATTTCATAGACATAACTAATTGTTCAGCCTGTCTACCCATCTATCCACCATATACCCATGTTTGCCTTCACTGACAATGCAGTATTGTATGTGCAAAAGGGTTCATATCTGTTGTCTGTACCTCCCATGTACCTCTCTATTTCTTTCTCATCCTCAGTGCTGCCATATTGATCACTCACATTAAGTACATTGCCCTTCTCTTCACCAGATCAATATTTATCTCTATCTATCTAACAGCCTTTCCTCCCCTCCTCTCCCACCCCTGGTAACCAACAAAGAAAATTTCCTTC
>NW_006922327.1:422420-454757 GCF_000298275.1 Orycteropus afer afer
CACTATGCTACCAGGGTCCACGAAAGAGGGGGAGGCCTTCAACGAGATGGATTGACACGGTGGCTGTGATGATGGGCTCAAGTATAGCAGGGATTTTGGGGCTGGCGCGGGATCAGGCAGTGTTTTGTTCTGCTGTGCATGGGGTCGCTATGAGTTGGAAACACCTCAACGGCACTTAACAACAACATAATTTGAGAGTATTTTATAAGTGTTATTACAGAACAGTATAAAAGAGGAATACATTACTAAATAACCTTATTGCTACATTATTGACAAATATTAGCTTATACCTAAAAAATTCAACACTGGAAGAGTTTTAATATATTTGTTAAAAATATTATTAATGTGTTTATGTTTTTTTCCCCCATTGTAAAATTAACACACTGATACATCTCTATCACTTAGCTTAGCTTGTAGGGGGCAATTTATATAGTTAAAAATTCCAAGCTCTCCTTTATCTGTTACTTCTTGTTGTTGTTATGTGCCGTCGAGTCGGACCCGACTCATAGCGACCCCTCCTTGGGTTTCTGAGCAGTATCACTACAGAAGTGGATTCCCCAACCTTCCTTCTGAAGAGTGTTTGCTGGGTTTGAATCTCCAGCCTTTTGTTTACCAGTCAAGTGCCTTAGGCACTATGGTACCAGAGCTCCCTTATCTGTGACTTGCTCTCTGTGACTAGGGTAGGATAAATATGTTGATGATTTTGCAGAGTCTACATGGGAATACTTCTACGTACTCTGTGTTTGAAGTTTCTGATTGTCAGCTCACCTGCAAGAAAAGCATGGTTTACTGGTTTTATTTTCTTTATTCTTAGCTCTGTCTTGTGTGTTTAGGACAGTCCAAGGACTTTTCTATGCATGTTTATGATTATCAGTTAGCATAGTCTATAACCTTTTATAACAAAGTAAAATGGCTTTGTCTGTCTACAATATTAATAAAAATGATTTTCCTGTTTCAAGGTTGAAAATATGAATATTATAAGGCTAATAATAAGCATTATTAAACAGTTTAGAGAAATTTCAATTTTTATGAAGAATAAACATTTTTATCATTTTATGGTTTGTAAAAGAAAAAAAAAAATGTTCCTACTTACTTATTTGTTTTTTCACTGTCTCAAATAAAAGTTACTTAAAAAAAATTGATTGAGACTTCAAAATTTGAATAATCAATACTATAAGTGAGTTCTATAATTTTAGAATCAAGTTCATTCCTCTCCACTCATGTTCTGCAATAGTTATAATTAACTTAGGCACATTTGAATCACTCACCAAGAAATATCTGAAGGAATTGCAGCATTCTTCTACTGAAGAGAATTTGACAGAAGTATGTGGCAATATGTTGTGTGCCCATGGTTTGGTTTAATTTTTTTATTACCACTGAAATAGTGTGGCAAATTCTTTAACCATCAATCACCAGAGAATGATTTTCATAAGAAGTCTAGTACAAACACCATATTTACAAATATACAACACAGATGTAATAGGGATTTGTGATATTAGAATTTAAGAATCTGATTGTAATAACATTTTTGTATGAATTTCAATTCTCAGGGAACGTCTGGTGCCAATCATATGACATACAGGTGGATCTCTTGACAAAGAATTTTAAGGTGTTATTATTCATGGTTACTATCAGTGATGCTTCTGTTTTCTGGTAGAATTTCTTTGTTTTATGATTTCCTAGAGATTATTGCTATTGTTCACCCTTGTCTTATTGATTTGTAAATATTTATGAAATGTTTGTGTCTCACACTGTAATGTGACCTCTTTAAAATCAGAGGCTTAGTTAAATCTATCCTTACATTCCTGTCACCTAACTCAATGTGTGTTGGATTTTTGGTCTTAAAAGTATGATAAATTGCCCTTCCTTGTGTCACTTAAAAAATATACACAATAAGTAATTTTCATCATGGTGATTGATATGAGAATACTCCATATAACAATAAAAAATACCTGATTTCATCTAATTTGCACTACAATAATCCTGAGGGAAATTCTACCAGGATAACTGTTGTAGTACTTCTAAAGTGGAGCTCTCTAAATTGAAATTCATAACTTAAATACCAACATCAATATTTGTATCATAAGACTTAAAATTAAGACTCAAAATTATATGCTTCCTTGGCATATGGTAAAATTGGGAGGATATCAAATGGTCCTCTGCTTCTGTGAATAAATCTTCTAACTAAACAATGCTCCTTGTAAGGAATCAGATCTGGTTCCTTCATATCCATGAGTAACAACACACTATCATAGAGTCCATTCTGACTCATAATGAGCCCCACTGGGTTTCTGAGGCTGTACATCTACATGGAAGTAGATTGCCTCATCTTTCTCCTGCTGAGTTTTTCTTGAGTTTGAACCATCAATCTTCTGGTTAGCAGCAAATTGCCTTATCCATTACTCCACTAGAGCTTCTTCATATATCTGCGTTTTAATTTCATAATATCTCGTGAAATTAAAACTCAAAACTTAAATTCAAAAAGCCAATCACATCCTCCTTTGGGAACCAGAGGTTATCTCTCCCTCAATATAACAAAGTCTGCCTCCCAAATCCCTGGTTATTCACTTTCTTCCTAGGGACAAATTCTTGTGTGGCCTGGCATTGAGATATCCTCCTTCTCTTGCCTATCAGTATACATAACTAATAAATTGCCATTCTTCTCATTTTTCCATCGTTGAGGGTTATGCATTCAACTATCCCCATGACCATAGGGATCAATGGAATGAATAGAAGGAGCTGGAAACAACATTAACATTAGTGACGTCTATGAATAAATCTTCTGGGACATAAAGACTTATATTAGGGCCAGTAAGATGGTGGCTCACCCCTAACCAGAACATCTTCTCACTATATACATTTTCAGGGCCCATATCCATCTCAATGACTCCAGTCTCATCATGACCCTGGGATGGGATCTTTTTCATTTTGGCCTTAGCCCACAAATCTAAAGATGTCTTCCCTCCAAATCCTCTTTTTCATGGTGAAGTCTTACTCAGTCCTGGGATAACTGAAGCCTCATTTTTCTGATCCCCATGTAAATATTATTTTGCTGTCTGATGGACTACACCTATGTATTCTTGACCACAGTATAATTTTTTAAAGGATAAAAATGGTATATAGAACAAGTCCCTGGATTAGGAGCATCTGACATGGGACAACTCATAGTTGACTTTTATTGGTATGTTAATTTCTCACTTTGAAATAATTGAATCAACCCCTATGCTAAACAAATTCTTCATCACAATCATTTTCACTTCCTTGAGTGTGCAGTATATTTCAAAACCCCTGTCCTATCTATTCAAGGAGATAAGTTCAGCTTTATCAACAGTGAACACAAATTGATAAAGAAGTGTTATGTTTTATATAAGAAACTATACTTTTCATAAGAGTATTAAAATATTTGATATAGACATAAAGCAGAGAGAAATTCTCTATAAATTCTAATGAACTGCTCCCAAAACTTAGTTTCTCTATTTATAAATCCAATTTCATATTTTTTCACAAATTCATGCATCTTGCATTCTGTGGTTTTACTCCTTTATCTATAAATTATGGTATAAACTCTTTCCACTATGGCTAAGTCAAGCCATATAGATTTTCCAATGAATTCTGCACATAATTGTTTGGTCATGTGGCTTCAAAATTAAATTTAAACTAGGCATAATTGTACTTTCAGTGAGTTACAGTTAAATTTCCTGAAGATTCTGAAATGTAAATATCCAATTCTTGGCAGTCTTCTAGGCTATGTGCTATGTTTTGCTTATGTTTTTTCACAATGACATATATTATTTATCTCATTACTTATTTTACATAATTTTCTCACTAACCACAATGATGCCCATGAGAAAAAGGTTATTTCTTAAATCAATTTGTGTCTTCCAACGGAGAATCACATTTAAGAACTTGCTATTTACATCTATTACACTGTTCAGTGAGGCCCTAATAATATCCCACTTTTTTTAATTAAATAAAAATGTTATACAAATATTCTCAGACAGAAAATATACTTTCCAAAGGTGTTCATTTAAAATTGAAATATATTTTTAGGGAATTATGGTATTTTCTTTTTATTTATTTATTTTTTAATAAGTTGTGGTTACTGATAATTTAGATTTCATGAGTAAAAGAGAAAAACAAAAAAAAAAATAAATGTAGTAAAATATGACACATTATGAAAATTAGCTCAGATAAAGTGAACTTTCTGTATCTCAGAAACCTCACTTCATAAAATGAAGGAATTACAATACAAAAGATCTAAGCTCAAATCTATACAAAATATTTCAAAATCTAATATGTAAAGTTATATCTTATTTTTATTCATTGATTTTTGTGAATTCAACTCCATTTGAAGAACTATGCTGTTTCTTTTAGAAGGAAAATTTCATAGATTAATTACTAATGATAAAATACAATAAGTAGATATAAAAAACTCACTGACCTCAAGTTGGATCTTACTTATGGTGACCCTTCCTTGGGTTTCTGAAGACGTATCACTACAAAAGTAGATTGTCCAATCTGCCTTCAGGGGAGTGGCTGGTGGGTTTAAATTGCTAGCCTTCTGGTTAGCAGTCAAATGACTTAGGCACTACGCCATCAGAGCTCCTAATTAGATATAGTCATTAAAAAATGTCTGTAGAAAGTTTGAAAACATACCACTATTAAGAAATTATATTTCAGAGTGATTATTTTAACTATGAGAACTTGTTTGTTGTTAGGTTCCATTGAACCACTTCCAACTCAAAGCAACTTTATGTATAATAGAACAATATACTGACTGGTCCTGTTCCATTCTCACAATTGTTGCTATACTTGAGCCCATTGTTGTAGCCATGGTGTCAGTCTATCGTGTTGAGGGTCTTCATCATTTCTGTTGATCCTTTACTATACCAAGAATGCTATTCTCCAGTGATTTGTCCCTCCTTGACCAATTTATTGACCGAAGTACAATACCTGAAGCTTCACCATCCTAGCTTCTAAGAAGCAATCTGGCTGTACTTCTTCCATTACAAAGTTGTTTGTTTTTCTGGCAGTCCATGGTATATTCGGTATTCTTTGCCAACACCATAATTCAAATGCATCAATTCTTCTCTGCTCTTTTTTATTCATTTTCTATCTCTCACATGGATATGAGGCTAGTGAAATAGAATGGCTAGGAATAGTCTCCTCTTAGTCTTGAAAGAGACATACATATTTGTTCTTTACTATTTAAGAGTTCTTTTGCAGCAGTTTTGCCCAAAGCAATACATCATTTGATGTCTTGACTGTTGCTTCTGTGGATGTTGTTTTTGGATCCAAGTAAAAGGAAATCCTTCACAACTTCAATCCTTGCTCCATTTATTATGATGTTGCTCACTGGTCCAGTAGTGAGGATTTCTGTGTTCTTTATGCTGAAATATAATCCATACTGAAAGCTGTAGTCTTTGATCTTCATCAATAAGTGTTTCAAGTCCTCTTCACTTTCAGCTATCATCATTGTGTCATTTGCATATCACAGCTTGTTAATGAGTCTTCCTCTAATCCTGATGCCTCCATCTGCTTCATGTAGTCCAGCTTCTCAGATTATTGACTCAGCATACCAATTGAAAAAATACAGTGAAAGGATACAACACTGATACATACCTTTCCTGATTTTAAACCATCCCCTTGTTCTGTCCAAATGACTAGCTCTCAATGTATGTACAGGTTCCTCGTGACCACTTAAGTATTCTGGAATTCTCATTCTTTTCAATGTTATCCATATATTTATTTTATGATTATCACAGTCAAATGCCTTTGCATAGTCAATAAAATGCAGGGAAACATTTCTCTGGTATTCTGTGTTTTAAGTCAAGATGCTTCTGACATCAGCAATGATATTCCTTGTTCCACATCCTGTTCTGAATCAGCTTGAATTTCTAACGGTTCTCCATCTATATATTGCTGCTACCATAGTGATATGGAAGCACACATAGACTCTTCTTAAACAGTATAACAATGTTACAGCGTGATGACAATTTGGTATGTAAGAATATTCAGGCACTTGACAATTCCATAAAACATTTTTATGTCCACAATAAATCAGAATGAATATTTTGAAGGAAAAAAAAAAAAAAAAAACTTTGGGAGGCAAACCTACTTAAGACTTTTTTAAGTGAATTTAAAATGTTAAGGGTTCTTTACATTATTTAAAATTTTGTAGCTCTAAAAGCCCCATTTACCCTACAACTGAATACCTTTGTTTCTACATTTATTGCGCAATAAGCCTACTCTTTTAAGTAAAGTTTTATATGCAAAATAGCAATGGAGACTAAATAAATTTAAAAAATAGAATGCTCAATCATGCTACATAAAGTGTGTCAACTGATTTATATATAAACACATTTTTTTCTCATGCTCTTTACCAGAATTTGAAATGGTGTCTTGAAGTTTATGATCCATAGATATTTGTTGTTGGCAAGATGGAACTAACTACATAATTAAGAAACTGCACAGTAGGAAAAAATGTATTCCTCTATGTTTTTCATTCACCTATATAATGTAATCATTATTTGCAAGTCAGTTTTCTTAAGCCACTGTACAGAATGACTTATTTTTGATAGATTCTGATGGCAACCTATTTCAAATTGGTCATAATGTGGGAAAAGCAGGGAGGTAAAAGACAAGAGTTCGTTAACAGATTTAAAAATTATTAGTTTGTGGCACTTAGTAGAGAAATATGAACCTTGACTTGTCATCTATTATCTACTATAGTCCTTCAATGTAAAGATAAGATGTGAATACGTAGCTGTTTCTTTTTCACAGCTCTCTCTAACAACATGAAAGATCACAGATATTAAGAGATACAATAAATTAATCAGTTGTGCAACTCTAGTTGTTGACACAAACAACAAAGAAAAAACCAAGGATGAAAAAATGATATAAGATATGCACTAGATTATACTGTGTTGTTTAACATTAGAGCTTATATTCTCATGTATACCATTTAAGCATATCAAATTATATGTTATCCGTATATTAATAATTTCAGTATTTTAGTTAACTATGAAATGGCCCAACTATTTAATAAATGTAATCAATTTTAACATTATGAGTGAAAAATATCAGATATTAGAGGATATGACATAACCTGCATGTACTTCAGCTAAAAAAAAAAAGTGTCTATAAACATGTACCTGAATATATGTACCATTATCAAAATAATAACAATGTTGTTGTTGTTAGGTGCCATTGAGTTGTTTCCAACTCATAGCAACCCTATGTACAGTAGAATGAAACATCACTCAGTCCTGTGCCAGTCTCATGATCCTTGCTATACCTGAGTCCATCATTGTAGCAACCGTGTCAATCCATCTCATTGAGGGCCATCCCCTTCTTCATTGACCCTCCAAGCATGATATCCTTCTCCAGGGAATGGTTCCTCCTGACAACATGACCTATTGGTGAGACAAAGTCTGGCCATTCTTGTTTCCAAGTAGCATCCTGACTGCACTTCTTCCGGGACAGATCTGGTAGTCTTTTTAACAGTCTTTGGTACTCTTAGCATTCTTCTCCAATACAACTCAACAGCATCAACACTTCTTTGGTCTTTCTTATTCAATTTCCAAATCTCACAAGCTAAGAGGTAACTGAAAATGCAATGGATTTTTCAAAGAGAAATCTTAGCTCTTCATCACTTGAAAAAGGTCTTTTGAAGCACATTTGCCCAATGCAATACATCGTCTGATGTTTTGACTGCTGCTTCCATTGGTGTTGGTAGAACCAAGTAATATTAAGTCCTTGACAACATCAGTCTTTTATCTATCCATTATGAATCTGTTTATTGGACCAGTTGTGAGGATTTTTGTTTTCTTTATTTTGAGGTGTAATCCAAACTGCAGACTGTAGTCTTTAATCTTCATCACTAAGTGCATCCTCATTTTCAGCAAGAAAGGTTGTGTCATCTGTGTATAGCAGGTTGTTAAAAAGTTTTCTTCCAATCCTGATGCCACATTCTTCTACATATAATCCAGGTTCTTAGATTATTTGATCAGCATATAAATTGAATAAGTGTTGTGGAAGGATACAACCCTAACTCACTATCTTCTTGATTTCAAAGCATTCAGTATCCCTTTGTTCTGTTCAAATGACAGCCTCCTGATCTATGTACAGGTTCCTTATGAGTAAATGAAGTGTTCTGGAATTTCCATTCTTCTCAATGTTATACACAATTTGTTATGATCTGCAAAATCAAATGCTTTTGCATACTCAACAAAACATAAGTAAACACCTTTCTGGTATTCTTTGCTTTTGGCTAAGATCCATCTGACATCAGCAATGATATTCCTTATTCCAGACCTTTTCTGAATCCAGCCCATTTCTGGAAGCTCTCTGTCAATATACTACTGCAACCATTTTTTAATTATCTTCAGTACGATTTTACCTGCATCTGATATTAATGATATTGTTCAATACTTTTCTCATTCTGTGCCATCACCTTTCTCTGGAATGGGTACAAATATGGATCTCTTCCAGTTGCCCAAGTAGCTGTCTTCCAAATCTTTTGGCATAGGCGAGTTGGTGTCTCCCACATGGCAACTGTTTGTTGAAATATATCAATGGGTATTCCATCAATTCCTGGAGGCTTGTTCTTCTCCAATGCTTTCAGTGCATTTTCTAGAACATATGGTTCTTGATCATATGTCATCTCCTGAAATGGATGAACATCAACCAATTCTTTTCTGTACAGTGACTGTGTATTACTTCCATATTCTGTTGATGTTTCCTGTATCATTCAACATTGTACCCATAGTATCTTTCAATATTGCAACTCAAAGTTAATTTTTTCTTCAGTTCTTTCAGCTTGAGAAATGACAAGTGTGTTCTTTCCTTTTTGTTTTCTAGCTCCAGGTCTTTGAAAATTTCATTATAATAATTGTTTTTGCCTTCTTGAGCTGCTCTTTGAAATCTTCATTTCAGGTCTTTTATCTTGCTATTTCTTCCATTTGCTTTAGCTACTCTCCTCTCAAGGACAAGTTTCAGAATCTCTTCTGACATCCATTTTTGTCTTTTCTTCCTTTCTCATGTTTTTAATTACTTCTTGCTTTCTTCATGGGTGATTTACTTTATGTCATCCTACAGATCCTCTGATTTTTGGTCACTGGTGTTCAGTGCCTTCAAATCATCTTTTAGATGGTCTCTATATTCAGGTGTGATATTATCAAGGTCATATTTTGACTCTCATGGACTTGTTTTAATAGTCTTCCACTTCAACTTGAACATGTATATGAACACTTGATGGTCTGTTCCACGATCATCTCCTGGCCTTGTTTTGGCTGAAGATAACGAACTTCTCCATTGACCCTTGCCACATAAGTAGTCAATCTGTTTCCTGTGTATTCCACCCAGAAAAGTCCACATGCATAGCCATTGTTTATGTTGTTGATCTTGCAAAATTCTCTCATGGAATCTCCAACATTATTTCTATCATCAAAGTCATATTTTCCAACAACTGATAACTCTTCTTTGTTTTCAAATTTGCATTCCAGTCATCAGTGATAATCAATACATCTTGATTTCATGTTTGGTCAATTTCAGACTGCAGAAGTTGGTAAAAATCTTCAATTTCCTCATCTTTGGCTTTGGTATTTGGTGCATAGATTTTAAATAGTAGAATTACCTGATCTTCCTTGTAGGTGTATGGATATTTATCACTGACAGCGTTACAACTCAAGCCAGATCCTGAAACACTCTTTGTGATGATGAATGCCACATAATTCCTCTTTAGTTTGTCTCCTGACATAATAGATCATGTGGTTGTCTTATTCAAAATGGCCAAAACCAGTCCATTTCAGCTCACCAAGGCCTAGGATATTGATCTTTATGTGTTTCATTTCATTTTTGACAACTTCCAGTTTTTCTGGATTCATACTTTGTACATTCCATGTTCTGTTTCTACTCATTTTGAGTTGTTCCACATCAGCCAATTGCTTTACTCCATCCATATTATTAAGGTTGTCTCTATACTGTGGAGTAGGCTCTTCACCAGTCATATTTTGAGTGCCTTCTGACCTGAAGGGCTCCTCTTCCAGCACTATATCAGACTGTGTTTCAGGGCTATTCATAAAATTTTACAGTTACATATCAGACAGTATTTCACTGCTATTCATAAGGTTTTACTGGTCAATTCTTTGAGAAGTGGATGGCCTCTTCCTTACCCTGAGTTTGTCTTAGTCTGGAAGCTCTGCTGAAACCTGTCTACCATGGATAACCCTGCTGGCATTTTGCAACACTGGTGGCATAGGCTGTAGCCTCACAGCAACACACAAGCCACCACAGGATGAGAACTGACAGACATACATATATATATGTACGTGTGTGTGTGTGTGTGTGTGTGTGTATAAACCTCACTGCCATCAAGTCAGATCTGAGTCATAGCTACCCCTCCTTGGGTTTCTGAGGCAATATCACTATGGAAGTAAGTTGCCCAATCTTCTTTCTGAGGAGTGACTAGTGAGTTTAAACCACACCCCTTCTGGTTAGCAGTTAAATACCTTAGGCATTACATCACCAGACAATTTCTACCACTTCCTTCTAACATCCACTGATTTAGTCCATAGTGCTGCTATAGCAGAAATACCACAAATGTGTGGCTTTAACAAATAGGAATTTATTCTTTTATAGTTAAGAAGCTAAATGTCTGAATTCAGAGTGCCAGTGCTAGGGGCTGGTTAAAGGCCCCTTGACCTTGGGCATGAGCTCCATCTCTTGATCTAGGCCCACTGGAGCTGGAGGCTTCTCCTAAATCACACAGCTGCTGTCTGCTGAGGCTGACAAACCCAAGATTGACAGGTAAATTGCTATAATCCCATGATCAGCAGGTAACATGGCATCCCTCTGGTTCAACACCAGGAACAGTCCCAAGAACAGCAAATAACACAGTGGATCACTGGTTCAAGTCCAAGAACCAAAGACCTTGCCAAATGCAAGATCCAAAATATGCCAAAAATCTTGATCTTTCTGAACAATTCTCTATATATACTGGAAACAGACCACACCCCAGTATATATTAGCAGTTAACAGCAGATTCCACCATGGAGATGATTTCACCACACCCCATCTTATCATGGGTAATAACTTTATTCATCTGCCACACCACTCAAAATCACAGCCCAGCCATGTTGACACACAACCTTAACTACCACTCATACTCTCTACCACTCAAAATAACAGAACCATGCCCAGTTTATTTACCCCTAGGCATCTTCTGTTGTCAACCATGCTGAGACATCCACACTTCAAATGTGAGGCCATCTGTGGATAGTATTGTGCTTATCCAAGAATTCAACCTTGGATTTTGTTCATGAGTTGTTCTTGTAGCCTTTTTCAATAAACACTCTTCCCTACTCTTCCAAAATGTGTAATAACAGACACCAGTAGTCTTTGTTTCAGATTAGATTAGTATGTCTTCTTTCATATTATTTCTTATTTACTTTTCAAATTACTTATCAAGAGGGCAAAGAGTGTTGTCACTATGTTGTAAACACTTGCTTTTACTTAATGTTGTTAGCATAAATGCTATTCCTTAGTTTGTTAACTACTTGAGTGAACTCTGGAAGCATTTTATGTTTGAACATATTTCAATAAACATTTGTAAACTATTAATCAACTCATCTATGATACAACTGACAGTGTAACCTGAATTTTTACAGAAGCGATAACATTTTAAAAATTACGTCTAAGCAATGAAAACTTATATAACCATTAACAAAATTTTTGAGATACAGATTGAAAGAAGACAATTGTCTACTATAGTAAAAGTTACTAAAAATTTGATTGGATTAAATTTAAATTCATACAAATTAAATGACATATACATATATTTGTCAGGAGCTCTGATAGCATAGTGTCTAAGGCACTTGACTGCTAACCAGAAGCTGGTGGTTTGAACCCACCAGCCACTCCTTGGAAAGAAGATGGAGCAATCTACTTCCATAGTGATACTGCCTTGGAAACCCAAGGAGGGGTCTCTATGAGTTGGATATGACTCGACGGCACATAACAACAATAACAACATATGTTTGTCATTATTTTCAATATCATTAAAAGTAACACTAGAATATGGAAGGTAAAGTATTCTGGGGATATATTCTTAGGTTATAGTTAAAAATACTTTTATTGAATATTTGGAACATGAATTAAGAAAAATAAATGTTAAAAATTTTGTTCTATTTGACAGGGGATCTTAACTTATCTTCAGCAAAATAACATACATTCTGAATCAAATGGGATTTTTGATTGTTTTTGTGATTCTGAGGAATGATAATAATGAGTTGTGTTATTATCAAGCTCTTATGATTTATATTAAAAAAAATAGTAAATGTTATATTCTTGTTCAAATGTTTTAACACACACACACACACACACACACATATATATATTACACTTTTTATTGTGATTTCAGTAAAAGTATACAATTCAAATAGTTATTCTCTTCAACTGTTCATACACATTTTATTTCAGGATATTGAATGTAGTTCCTACAATGCAACAGCACTCTTTTGACTTCACTTCTGTGGTTACCATTTCCCTTAGTCTTTCTTTCCTATCCATTTCTGCCTTCTGTGCTTTCCCTGTGCAAATGCTACCTTTTTCATCACATACAGTTGATAAGATTTTTATTACTGGGTTTTATAGATAAGTATGGGAGCCCTGGTGGTGCACCAGTTAAAGGGCTCAGCTGCTAACTTGTTAATCAGAAGGTCTGTGGTTAAAACCCACCAGAAATCTGTGAAGGATTCAGCAATCTGTTTCTGCAAAGATTTACAGCCTTGGAAACTCTATGGGATAGTTCTTTCCTGTAGGGTCACTTTAAGTCAGAATGACTCAACAACAATGGGTGTACATAAGTATACTAATTAATTACCATATCTCCATAGGGAAATCACTGTTATATGTCTTGATTATATCTATGTATATTACATTTCACTGCTTCAAATATAATTTGGTTAACATATGCCCATATCCCTCCTCTAAGGGTTGTAAAGATGCAAACATAAACATTTTTTAATATAAAATTATGTATTCAACATGTTTTTACTTCAGATAATATAAAGTATATTGGTTACCAAATTCCAACAGCCAAATGTCACCAATGATACAGCTTTAGTTAAGGACACTTAGTTTTATTTAACATGACAAAACACAAAAGATGAAATTCATATAATCTTTTGGGCACTTCCATAAGGGGAAGTTGGTAAGACTCTTGTTATTGGATAAGTGTTTGTAAGGGTTTTTAAGGGAAAGTGTAGGCCAGTCCTGGATAGGTTGCTTTCTGACAGTCCTGGTCATTTGGTGACTGATTATCTTGGTTAAATTTTATCCAAAAGATGGCAAAAAATAAAGCAGAAATAGATAGAGCAAGTGTATGGAGAGAATTTTGTGACAAGATGTGAGCTTTCTTAGTGCAGTGGATAAAACATTCAAGCTGCTAACCAAAAGCTGGGTGGTTCAAAACAGTAATGAAATATCATCTCATCCTAGCAATAATAGCAAGGTTCAAAAAGACAGAAAATAACAAATGCTGGCAAGGTTGTGGAGAGATTGGGACTCTCATACACTGCTGTTAGGCCTGGAAAATGGTACAACCATTACGGAAAATGGTATGACATTTTCTTAAAAAAATTAAAATAGGAATACCATATAATCCAGCAATTCCATTACTAAGAATATATCCTAAAGCATTGAGAGGCAGGATATGGACAGACATATGCACAATCATGTTAAATTTAGCACAATTCTCTACACCAAAGTGATGGAAACAACCTAAATGCCTATCAACAGGTGAATGGATAACCAAACCATGGTACATTCACACTATGGAATACTATGCAACATTAAAGAGTAATGAAGAATGCACAAATAATCTCACAATGTAGATGAATTTGGAGGTCATTATGATGAATGAAATAAGTCAATTGAAGAAGGGCAAGTATTGTATGAGCCCATTGTGCAAAGTCAAGCAAAGTGTTCTGGTTATCTAGTGCTGCTCTGACAAGAATATACCACAAATGGGGTGACTTGAACAAACAGGAGTTTATTCTATTACAGTTTGGAGGCTTTAAGTTCAAGTTCAAAGTGCCATGCTCTATGGACTGGGTGAAACTCAATCAACCTTGGGCTTCAGCTCTGCCTCCTGCTCCTGGCTCACTGGAGCTATAGGCTTTTCTTCACTCAGACAGCTACTGGCTGCTGAGACTGACAAGCCCAAAGTTGACAACTGAAAAGACACGGTCCCAATGTTACTAAACCACCCAGCAGGCCATTCGTTCAGGTCCATCAAAAGTCCCAAGGTCGGCAAAGCATGGCAGGCTGCTGAGCAACAACACGGCTACTTGAAGGGTTGAAGGTTGAAGTGTGCCATAAGCTAGAGATCATTCTCCAAGATTTCTCCTTATATACAGGAAGTAGATGACATCCTTAAAGCAGCTACTCAGCTGCTCACAGTAGATTCCACCATAGAGTTGATTACGTGTCTCATCATGGGGAATACTATATCCAGCTGCCCAGCCATTCAACCAGGCCCAGCCAAGTGGACACACAAACTGAACTACCACAGGAAGGTTTACTTAGGGAAGGAAATGCTCTTTGTTGGTTACTGGGAATAAGAGGGCAGGAGAGGGAAAATTTCAGGCTAGTTGGTGGTCACATGTTGATGTGGATGGAGGGAGGATGGCATGGAAAGAATCTGTGACCAGCATGATGATGTTGGGGAAAGGAAGGACACTGAAACATACACATAAGTTATAGACAACAGAGGCAAATACTAGTATATGCACAATACTGCATTACCACTAATACCAGACAAGAGACTACAGAGAAATGCATACACAGATGAGAAGATCAGGTGGGGGTAAGTGAATAGGAATATGACCTAGACCAAGGATAGATTTTGCTGAAGATAATCTTTCATATGCACCTGTGCTACAAAATTAGGCACATACATTACAGAAGCAACAGAAGACAGAGTTGGAGTAACTGCTCAGAGACAACCAAACACATTGAAAGAGAGAATCACTGGGCCCACTGACTCAGAACCATGGACTCGAGGGACATCATGCTCAATTGGCACAACATAGTACATAAAAATCTTGTTCTGTAAACTACTTTGGTGAGTAGCAACTCAGGTCTTAAAAGATTTTGAGCAGCCATCTAAGATGCAGCTATTGATCTCCACTTATCTGAATCAAAGAATAATAAAGAAAATAAAAGATAGGTGAAAACAATTAGTCCAAGGATAAATGGACAGTGACGATCTCAGCTTTCATGACTCTGAGAGCAGAACTAGATGGTGCCCAGCTACCAATCCCAAATACTCGGACAGGGATTTAAACTGGAGATCCTGAACAGAGTGAGAGGAAAAATGTGGAACAAAATTCAAAAACACAAAAATGACCAGAATTACTGGTCGTATTGTCTAGTGGAACCCCCAAGACTATGGCCCCAGGTTACCCTTCAGCCTAGAAATGGACTCACTCCCATGGATTGGGTCTCAGCACAACAGTAGAAAGACCTACATGTAGAACAACTACCCCAGTGTGATGCACCCACCTACTCTAGGGTGATGCACCCCTTAGAGCAATCAACCATGAGACACTAGCAGGGCAGCATTCATAAAGACAGAAAGCTGAACAGACAGGAATGCATAATTAAAAGGGCACTGTGAGGGGGAAGTCACAGGGAGGAGGCGGAGAGAGCTTGTAATGGTTGAGGATGGTAATCAGGACATGAAATCAAATGTGCACAAACTTTTGAACATAAAACAAATTTGCTCTGTAAATTTGTACTCAAAGCACAATAAAATAAAAATAATAATAATAATAAATGGTGGGTGGTTCAAACCCACCAGGCATTCTGCAGGAGAAAAATAAGGAGTCTTTTTCCATAAAAATTTATAGCCTTGGAAATCCTATGGGATAGTTCTACACTATTTAATAATGCTAGTATTATTGGGAATTGACTCGATGGCCATGGGTTTTGTGATAGGATATAAAGGTATTGATTGATAGGCAGAGTCACCACACAGCAATCCAACAAGAAAAGAATCAAAGATTCCCATGATTTACACTAGTCCCTTGGTCTAATTGTTTCCATGCATCTTCTATTTTCTTCACTCTTCTTTGCTCTAAATGAGGATAGACCATAAATTAAATCTTAAATGAACACTTGAAGCTTTCAAGACTCCAAAGCTACTCACAAAGTAGGGTGTACAACAATACACGTGTGTCGTGTGTTTGATGTCTCTGGTAACCATGGACCCGAGTCTACAGGCCCAATTACTTACTCCTTCAAAGTGTTTAGTTGTGGCTAAGAAGTTAATATAAATTTGCCCCCTGTTTTTTCCACTATGTATATGGACATTTTGATAGCCCATACAAATATGTATGTATAAATATCATCTGAGAAACCTATATATGGCTATGGGTATATTTGTACACATACCTTACCATCCTGCCTACCTAGCTGTAGTTTCCACTCATTTATTAATTTTTGTATTACTGATAATGGAGAATTGTGTGTGTAATAGTATTTATCTTTGTTGTCTGTACCTCTTGTGATCTCTTTGTGTCAACTAATGAAACTCTTGAGGATATAGCCCCTAATCACACTTTGCTTCTGGAATTGAACTTACTCTCATGGCTTAACTTTCAGACAAACAACAGACAGGTCTAGTAGGTGACCAATTACATCAGGGAAGTACACTCCTTAGAACAGTCAACTATGAGAGATCAGAAGGGCAGCTGTAGAACAAGGAGAAAACTCAGAACACAGGAATGCATAGGAAAGAACAACACAAGGCAAAGTATAACAGTAAGAAAATTGGAAGAGAGCTGTTACATTCTGGAGATTTTAATTAATGTCACAAAAAACAAAACAAAACTGGTGTATGTACTGTTGAATGGAAAACAAATTTGTTCTGTAAATTTCCACCCTAACCACAATAAAAAGTTAAAAAAAAAGAAAGAAAGAAAGCAACCATGGAGTAAATACACTAACTTTACTTCCTGCTTTGAGTTAAAATTAAGGAGGAAATAGAGAACTAGAGAGTCTCTTGATCCAGTTAATGTCTATCAGCCATCAGGAACACAAAAGAGAATGGAGAAGGTCAGAGAGTAGATCTGCAAAGCAAACAGAAGACAACCATCCAATATAGTTCAACTCTCTTTAAAAAATCTGTGAAGAGTTTGTACTAAACCAAAAACCAAACACACTGCCATTGAGTCAAGTCCAACTCATAGCAACCCTAAAGGGACAGAGTAGAACTATCCCATAGTGTTTCCAAAGTTACGAATCTTTCCAGAAGAAGACTACCTTATCTTTCTCCTGCAAAGCAGCTGGTGGATTTCAACCACGAACCTGTTGGTTAGAAGCCTAGTGCTTTAACCACTATGTCATCAGAGTTCCTTAGACTTCATATAAGAATATATATTTTACTTGAAACAAGTTAATTATGGTTAATATTTGCCAGTTTAATATTTTCCATTCCTTTAGTTTCAAAATTTGAGTGTCCCCTAATTTTAGGTTTTCCCTGTTAAGATTGCACTAATACTCTTGTGTGTGTGCTGTGACATTCATCTCACAATCTTTAACTTGACAAGTTTAGTCTACAGGAATTTAGATTGAATATTCTGCTTTTTTATATGCTATTTCTTTATGTAGAGCCCATTGGTTTCATTGTGGGGTTTTTGATTTTTTTTAGGGGGGGGTCTCTTTTTATTTTTGAATTTCACTCTTTTCTTATTTTGGTATTGGATTTTAACTGTGCTCTTACTAAAACTGATAATCTGATAGTCTGATATACTCTACCTATCATCTATCTATGTATCCATTCATCTACCTATCTATCCATCACAAATCTATCCAACCATGCATCCATCCTTCCTTCTCTCTCTCTCTCCATTTGTGTCCACACATTCACACACAGGAAAGGCTAAGTAATAGGATGAATACCTTCCAAATATTTTATCAATTAGTTGGTGGATTTTCTTGCCTGGATGACAAGTTTTTTTTTTTTTTTTCTTTGTTTTTAATCCAATTTCTGACATGTTAGGAGTTTGGTAAAGCAAATCATGTAGTTTGAAATTTGTGTCATTACAAAACTGTACTTTATAAGACATCTTTAATGCATTTGTAGTACCACCTTGGAAATATAATATTATTAACATCAAAATTCATGTACAATCTTTTGTAAATATACCACAAAATACCCAGGAGAAACATGGTACTAGAGTTTTAACCAATACATCACTCTGTGTAACCACTTTTTACGAACATGCTACAGATAGTGGTGGTATACTCCATCTATGTACTCTTTTATGTAAACATTTAAATATTCAGAGGAAAAAAACAAACAAACTGTGCTCAGTAATTAAATTCAATATAGTATTTAAATTCAGTTTTCCAAAGAGTGAAGCTTAAGCATCTTAATCTTTGAAGATTTTTGATATATTTATATTTATTGAAGGAAGTAGCATGTTAGCAGTATTGTTTAATTTAAACTATAGCTATATAAAAAGTAGGCCATAATCACCAGAACTCAGAAAGTAATATAATTATTTCGAGTACTACATTGTTGCACATATATCTTTCTAAATATTATAGATGTCTGTTGCATGGATAAAAAACAAAAACTCAATGTTGTGAAGTTGGATCCGACTCATAGAGATGCTTCCTTAGGTTTTCAAGGTGGTATCATTATGGAAGTAGATTGCTCAGCCTTCCTTCTGAGGAGTAGCTGATGGGTTTGAACCTCCAGCCTTCAGGTTAGCAGTGAAATGTGTTAGGCACTACGCCACCAGAGCTCCCATTGCATGGATAATTGTAATAAAAGTAACTTTACTGATAATAATGTAAATTTTTATTTTCCTCCTGTTACATGAAACATTTTCAGTAAAAGTCTCAATTTTAGCAAAATCCTTGTAAGTTAAACATAGAGAAAATATATCAAACCAATTTATTCTGCTGTAATTTAGAGAAAATTGTAAATCTCTGAGCATATATGTATAAAAGGATATAAGTGATGTATGCTAGCTCTAGCACTTGGGCCCTTGAAGTATAGCACTCTGGAGAAATCAATATTCTCCTATTTCCAGTGGATCACTATAAAACAATTCTGAAAGATCCACAAATCAATTATGTGTTTTGAATATATTCCTAAATGTTCAATTATTTCCTTAACCTATATATATATATATATTTCCATTACTTGTTTATTTAGCTTGAATACCATCACCCCCATAGACAGAGACACATATTTTATTTCAAATGCAAATAATCAGTTAGGATCTAAGTGTATACATATGTAATTATGATATTCCATTCATGGAATAATAAATAAACTTACAAGAATATGAAGATTACCCAGAGTTGGAAGGAAGAATAGAACATATACAGGAGACTCTTGCTTTTTTATCTAGGTCACCAAAAAAAAAAGGAGAGAAAGAAAGAAAAATAAAAGAAGACAAATGAGAAGAATATTTTTCGGTGGGATTTTTTAATTTATTTACTTAGTTCCACTAACTGACCTATATTATTTTCCTCAAAATGTTAAATCTTTTTTGCTATTGAATAGTATTCTTTTTTAAGATTAAGATGCCGTTTTAAGATACTAACCAGAAATGGTTTCTGTCAAATTTCATTTCTATACTTTATAGAACAGGCCTCTAACAGTTTAATTACTTTATGACACAGTTGTATTCAAATATTTTTAAATTTAAGGAAATAAATTCAATATTCTCAGTTACTTAACACATTAGCTCTGGTGTTTTGACTGCTTTTGTCATTAAAGTAACACTTTGAGTGTGGCACACAAAGTATTAGATGAAACAATTCAATTAGTATTTATGTCAAGGTCAAAGAGGCATTTGCCATAAAATGAAAGCAGTTTGTGTAAGTAATAAAGCACACACAAAAAAAAACATAATGAGACTTTGAAATTTAAATGTATTTCAAAACTACACTCCTAATATCTGACAATAAAATAATAAGTCAATTGATACTCTTAAAATGTAGACCAATTACTTAAATGGCTATACTAATTAATTGAACTTTATTAATCATTATTAATTATAACAATTTTAGACCTGTATGTTATATGAGTACATTTGAGAATTTGATATTGTCACAAGATCAAATAGGAAATGCCAGGTAGCATAGTGCCTAAGGCACTTGACTGCTAACCAGATGGGTGGCGGTTCAAACCCACCAGCCACTCCTTGGAAAAAAGGTTGGGCAATATACATCCGTAGTGATACTGCTTCAGAAACCCAAGGAGGGGTGGCTATGAGTAGGGGCTGACTCGACAGCACATAACAACCACAACAATTTCAGTACACACAGAAAACAGGAACAGAAAGTTATGTATGCTATTACTGCTTGACTGATGCAAATATTTCTAAGCATTTTCCTTTCATAATTGGGCTATAAATATACTCATGTGTCTATAAATAAATCCAATTTACTGTACCTCTGAGATTATTGAGGGAAAAATTCATTGTATTACAGTGTTCTTTTTATTAGATGCCCTCAAGTTGGTTCCTATGCATAGCTACACTTCGTGCAATAGAATGAAATACTATCTGGTCTTTTGCCATCCTCACAATTGTTATACTGAGCCCATTGTTGCAGCCAATGTGCCAGTCCATCTTATTGATGATTTTCCTCTTTTTCATTGACTTTCTACTTTACCAAGCATGGTATTCTTCTCCAGGGTCTGGTCCCTTCTGACAGCATGACCAAAATATGAGAAGCAAAGTCTTCCCATACTCACTTCTAAGGAGCATTCCATCTGTACTTCCTCCAAGACAGAATTGTTCATTCTTCTAGTAGCTCATAGTATTTTCTATATTCTCTGTCAACATCACAATTGAAATCCATTAATGATTCTGTGACCTTCCTTATTCATTGTCCACCTTTCACAAGTGGATGACGTTATTGACAATGCTATGGTGTAGAAATAGGCACACCTTAGTCTTTCATGGGATATCTTTGCTCTTTCACACTATAAATAGGTCTTTTGCAGCAGATTTTCCTAATGAAATATGTCATATAATATCTCTAGTGCGGCTTCCTTGGGGACTTCTTATAGAACCATGTAAAATGAAATCCATGAAAATTTCAATATTTTCTCCATTTATCATTGTTTTGTTTATTGGTCTTGCTGTGAGGATTTTTGTTTTCTTTATGCTGAAATTAAACACTGAAGACTGCTTTCTGAAAACGTGGTTGTGTCATCTGCATATTGCAGGTTATTAATGCGTCCTCCTCCAATCCTAATGATGCACTTTTCTTCATGTAGTCCAGTTTCTAGGATTATTTGCATTGCATACAGACTGAATAAGTAAGGTGAAAGGATACAACTCTGAAACACAAGTTCCCTGGTTTTAAACCATGTAGTACTATCTGTTTAAAAGACTGCCCCTTGCTCCATGTACAGGTTCCTCATGAGCATGATTAAGTATTCTAGAACTTCCATTCTTGACAATGTTATCCATAACTTGTTATGATTCACACAGTCAAATGCCTTCAAGTGGTCAATAATATGCAGGCAACATCTTTCTGGTATTCTCTGTTTTCAGCTAAGATCTATGCGATATTAGCAATGATATCTCTCATTTCACACCCTCCTCAATCTGGCTTGAATTTTTGGCAGTTCCCTCTAAATACCCTGCTGCAAATATTTTTTAATTCTTTTCAGCAAAATTTTACTTACTTGTGATATTAATGATATTGTTAGATAATTCCAGACTTCTGTTTTATCACTATTCTTTGAAATAGGCACAGATATAGATCTCTTGCAGTCAGTTGGTGAGGTAACTGTCTTCCAACTTTCTTGGCATAAATGAATGAGTGCCTCCAGAACTTCATCCATTTATTGAAGCATCCCATTGAGTATTCTGTCATCCCCTGGAGTTTGTTTATTGCCAGTGACTTCAGTACAATTTGGACTGAACTTTAATACCATCAGTTCTTAATCATATGTTACTCCAGTTCTAGATCATACACTATTCCTGACATGATTGAATGGTAACTAGTTCTTTTTGGTACTGTGACTCTTTATATTCCTTCCATTTTCTTTTGATGCTTCCTGTGTCATTTAATATTTTGTCCATAGCAACCTTCAACATCTCAACTCAAGGTTTGTTCACTTTCCTCAGGTCTTAAAGCTTGAGAAATGCCAAAGCTATTCTTCCTTTTGATTTTCTAATTCTGAGTCTTTGCACATACCATTAGAATGTTTTATTTGGCAGTCCAAAATTGATCAAATATGCAATTAAGATGCATCAATTGAAATTGAATTGACAACATATGTAGAAAGAGACAATAGAGAAGTTCAAATCATCAGTTAGAATAAGGTAAGGGGCTCACTGTAGAACAGATCATCAATTGTTCATATGTAAATGTATCAAAGCTGAAGAAAATTAAAACAAGTCTATGAGGGCTAAAATATGGCCTTAAGTTTATCCCACATGAATTTAAAGCCCATCTGAAGAATAGATTTGTTGCATTGAACACCAATGATCAAAGACAAGACTAGCGGGATGACATCAACTATATTATACCTGAAGAAAGCAGGAGATAATTAAAAAGACAGGAAAGAAAGAAAAGACCAAAATGGATATCAGAAGAGACTCTGAAATGTGTTATTGAACATAGTGTACCTAAAGCAAATTAAAAAATAATAAAGTAAAATAAATTCATGCATTTCAAAGGCCAGCACAAGAAGACAAAGCATTATAATGAAATATTATATAGTAAATGAAATATTAGAATCTAATTTGTAGCTTACTTTAAACTGAATGCAAACATTTTAAATTAATTTTATATAGTATCTGTCCAGCAATATACAGATACCTTTTCAGAAGTATTCATGCAAATCACTGCATCATTCTACTAATCCTTGAACTACTAAAACAGGAAAATATGCATAGTGATCTATTTTGATTCAGACAACTGTCATAATGTCTTTTATCTCAAACAAAATCCATAGAGTAATTTTTCTAATATATAGTATAATATGAGGAGCTCTGAGTTGTAATGGTTAAGGCATATGGCTGCTAACTAAAAGGTTGGTTGTTCAAACCCACCAGATGATCCATGGAAGAAAAATGAGGCAATGTGCTTCTGTAAAGACTTACAACCTTGGGAACCCAACGCTGGTCACTGAGAGTTAGAATCAACCCAATGGAAGTGTCTTTTTTAACAATATAATATTGTATACACTATGTTGTTGTTGTTATTTGCCATTGTAGAACACTTTTCATTCTACATAAACAACACAAGATACTACTATCAACTGGGAGAATTTAGATATTTTAAAGCCAATATAAAGAATCTTATATCAAAAAGAGTCTATTGTTTAAAAATACATAAATAAATAAATGCACACCACCTAATTTTTATGATCATTTTGACTGTATTCTAATTTTTATGTTTTTCCTCTGTGATTTGTCCTGTTCAATAGTACCAAGGGCAAGCCTGAAATCCACAGAATACTTGTACTACATAATGGAAACATCTATGCTATATTAGTTCATTAAATGATTATGTTTAAGAAAAATAAAGGTGTAAAATAACTGCTTTATTGTTATAATTAGATATCACTGAGTCAGTTCTAACTCATAGCAACCCACGTACAATAGAACAAAACTCTACCTAGTCCTACTCCAGCCTCACAATCCTTGTTATACCTGAGCACATTGTTGCAGCCTTTGGGTCAATCCATCTCATCGAGGGCCTTCCACTTTTTCATTGCCCCTTCACTTTACCGAGCATGATATCCTTCCCCATAGAATGACCCCTTCTGACAAAATGGCCAAAGTAGGTCAGATAAAGTCTGATCATTCTCACTTCCAAGGAGCATCTTGGCTACACTTCATCCAGGACAGATTGGTTAGTTCATGATACTTCAAATATTCTTTACCAACACCAGAACTCAAAAGTATCAGCTGTTTTTCAGTTTTCCTTATTCATTGTCCAGCTCTCACATGCACATGATGCGACTGAAAATACTATGGCTTGGCTTAGGCACACTTTAGACTTTAAAGAGACATCTTTGCTCTTCAACACTTTAAAGAGGTCTTTTCCAGCAGATTTCCCCAGTGCAATAAGTTATCTGATTTCCTGACTCTTTCTTCCATTGGTGTTGATTGTAGAAACAAGTAATATGAATTCTTTGATAACTTCAGTCCTTTCTCCATTTATTGTGATGCTGCTTATTAGTCCAGTTGTGAGGATTTTCATTCTCTTTATGTTGAGGTGTAATCCATACTGCAGACGGTAGTCTTTAATTTCATCAATAAGTGCTTCAAGTCATACTCACTTTCAGCAATCAATGTTGTGTTGTATGTATATTGCAGGTTGTAAATGAGTCTTCCTCCAATCCTTATGCCACGTTCTTCTGCATACAGTCCAGCTTCTCAGATTATTTGCTTATCATACAAATTCAATAAGGATGGTGAAAGAAGACAACCCAAAGGGTCTCCTTTCCTGGTTTTAAACCATGCAGTATCTTCTTGTTTTGTTTGAGTGACAGCCCATTGGGCTGTATATAGGTTTCTCATGACCACAATTAACTGTTCTGGAACTCCCACTCTTCTCAATGTTATCAATAATTGGTTACAATCCACACAATCAAATGCTTTTACATAGACAATAAAACATAAGTAAACATCTTTTTAGTATTCTTTGCTTTCAGTCAAAATCCAATTGACATCAGCAATGATATCCCTTGCTCCATGCCCTCTTCTGAATCTAGCTTGTATTTGTGGAAGTTTTCTGTCAATATACTGATGTAAATTTTTTTGAATTATTTTCAGCAAAATATTGCATGTGATATTAATTATATTGTTCAATAATTTCCACATTCTGTGGGATCACCTATCTTTGGAATGGGTCCAAATATGGATCTCTTCCTGTCAGTTGGCCAGGTAGCTGTGTTCCAAATCTCTTGGCATAGACAAGTGAGTGCCTCCAGCATGACATCAATTAGTTGAATCATCTCAGTGGGTATTCTGTCAATTCCTGGGTCCTTGTTTTTGACAATTTCTTTAGAGCAGCTTTGACTTCTTCCTTCAGTACCATTGGTTCTTGATCATATGTCAACTCTTGTTAACAATTGAACATCGACTTTTTTTTTTTTTTTTTTTTGTAGAGTGTCTGTGTATTCCTTCCATCTTCTTTTGGTGTTTTCTGCATCATTGAATATTTTGCCCATTGTGTGGTTGTTGTTGTTATGTGCTGTTGCATTGGATACAACTCATTGAGACTCCTCTTTGGGTTTCCAAGGCAGTATCACTACGGAAGGAGATTGCCCAACTTTCCTTCCAAGGAGTGGCTGGTGGGTTTGAACTGTGAGCCTTCTGGTTAGCCTTAAAGTGCTTTAGGCACTTTTCTACAAGAGCTCCCATATTTTGCCCATAGTATCCTTCAATACTGCAATTTGAGGCTTATTTATTTTTTTCCTCAGTTCTTTCAGCTTGAGAAAGGCCAAATATGTTCTTCCCTTTTGGTTCTCTAACTCTAGGTCTTTACACATTTCTTCATAGCAATTGCCTTTGTCTTCTTTAGTTGCTCTTTGAAATCTCTGTACAGCTCTTTGATCTTGTCATTTCTTCCATTTGCTTTAGCTACTCTCCACTCAAGGGCAAGTTTCAGACTCTTCTTAAATCCATCATGGTATTTTCTTCCTTTCCTGTCTTTTTAATGACCTTTTGCTTCTTTACGGATGATGTTCTTGATGTCATCCCATAATTCTTCTGGTTTTTGGTCATTGGTGATCAATCCATCACATCCATTCTTTAGATGGCCTCTAAATTTGTGAGAGATATAATCAATGCCATATTTTGGCTCCTGTGGATTTGTTTTAATTGTCTTCAGATTCAACTTAAACATTAGTACAAGGAGTTGATAGCTGTTCCACAATCAGTTCCTGGCCTTGTTTTGTCTGAAGATATTGAGCTTCTCTATCACCTCTTTCCACAGATGTAGTCAATCTGATTCCTGTGTACTCTCTCTGGTGAAATCTACATGTATAGACATCTTTTGTGTTGTTGAAAAAAAGGTATTTGCAATGAACAAGTCATTGCTCTTGCAAAATTCTGTCATGCAATCCTGAGCATCATTTATATCACCAAGGCCATATTTTCCAAATACTAGTGATTCATCTTTGTTTCTAACTTTTGCATTCCAATCACCAATGATAATCAACACATCTTGATTGCATGTTTGGTCAATTTCAGACTGCAGGAATTTGTAAAAATCTTCAATTTCCTCACCTTTGGTTTTTATAGTTGGTAAATAGATTTGAAAATGGATGGAGAAAAGATTGATGTTGTCAAGGATTTCATATTACTTGGTTCTACAACCAACACCAATGGGAGCAGCAGTCAAGACATCAGATGATGTATTGCATTGGGTAAATCTGCTGCAAAAGACTTCTTTTAAGTGATGAAGAGCAAAGATGTCCTCTTGAAGGCTAAGGTGCATCTTACCCAAGCCATGGTATTTTCAATCACCTCTTGTGAATGTAAGAACTGGAAAATGATTAAGGAAAATCAAAGAAGAATTGATGCTTTTGAGTTATGCTGTTGGAGAAGAATGCTAAAAGTACCATGGTCTACTAAAGCGACTAAAAAATCTGTCCTGGAAGAAGTGCAATAATGCTCCTTGGAAACAAGAATGGCCAGAATTCATCTCACCTACTTAGGTCATGTTATCAAAAGACACCATTCCCTGGAGAAGGATATCATGCTTGTTAAAGTGAAGGGCCAGTGAAGAAGGGGAAGACCTTCAATGAGATGAATAGACACAGTGGCTCCAACAATGGGCTCAGGTATAGCAGGAATAGTGATGCTGGCACAGAACCAGTCAGTGTTTTGTTCTGCTCTGCATGGGGTCTCTATGATCCAGAAACATGATGGTGCCTAACAACAACAGCGCAGATTTGAATAATAGTAGTATTAGCTGGTCATCCTTGTAGGTATGTATATTATCCTATCATAAAGCATTAAACTTTATGATAGATCTTGAAATATTATTTGTGATGATGAATGACATATCACTCTTCAATTTGTCATTCCCAGAATAATAACTCATATGGTTGTGTCTAATTTAAAATGGCTAAAACCAGTCCATTTCAGCTTAATAATGCCTAGGATATTGATCTCTAGGCATTCCATTTACTTTTTGACAACTTCCAATTTTCCTGGATTCATATTTCATACATTCCATGTTCAGATTATTAATGAATGATTGAAGCTCTTTCTTCTCATTTTGAGTCATGCCACATCAGCAAATGGAGGTCACCAAAACTTTACTCCATCCACATCACTAAGTTTGGCTATACTCTGAGGAGGCAAATCTTCTTCAGTACTATTTATTGTGAGTGCCTTTCTACCTGAGGGTTCCATCTTTCACCACTCTATCAGACAATGTGTTTTAGGACTATTCACCAAGTTTTCCAGTACTATATCAGAGAGTGTTTCACTGTTATTCATAAGTTTTACACTGGACAATTATTTGAGAAATGAATGGCCCCTTCCCTCCTCCAAGTCTGTTTTAGTCTGGAAGGTCCACTGAAACCTGTCCATCATCGGTGACCCTGTTGGTATTTGAAATACTGGTGGCACAGCCTTCAGCCTCACAGCAATATGCAGGCCACCACAGTATGACAAACTGACAGAAGATCTAAATTATACTTATCTCATTTTTCTACCTCTGTTACAAGCAACTTTTCATTGCCTAGAACATGTTCAATGATTTTTGTGTCTTTATTCGAAAATGATCTTGGTTACTAGTTTTCCTATGATAGCTTTGGTTTTCTATTGTGTTGTGAGTTGCAAAAAGCAACCCTCTTATTATATATATACATTTTTAGAAGAGTTTGTTCAAGATTACTGTTAAGTCTTCTTTATACTTTGATAGCATTTACTACTGAAGCCATTATGTCTTAGTCTTTTCTTTATGAATAATTATTTGATTACTACTTTAATCTCTTTATTTGCTTAGGTCCAATATAAGCTTTGATAGCTAGATTAAAAAGAATGCTCCATTTTTTTTTTTTTTTTACTTTTTCTCCTTAACTCTACAATTCAAATGCTAACCCAAGAGTGCCCAGCCAAATTTTTATGGCATACATTGATTTATAGGAAATAAAATAAGGATTGACATGAATTAAGATGAGTTGACCTTATTATGTATGAATATATAAGTACTTTAGCAAGGCCTGTTAACTATGTCAGAAATTATACAATAGTTTATGAATTATATTGGTTAGTGCAGAATATCAAAGAAACTTGCAGTGGCTATAGGAGGAGCAAGTAGTAGCTTTAAGTCACAGGTACATCTAATGAGTCAATCTATGAGCAGTAAGTATTCTTAAAGTTGAGAACAACCATAACACAGGCAAAAGCCAAAGCTGCATGAATTTAGTTATTGTTTGTCTTAAGTTGTAGAAAGAAATATGTATTCAAATTATACAAATTGTAATAATTTACCATTTTTCCAAGAAAAAATTAGAATAGCCTGAAACTTTGAAATATCATAACACTGAGTTTTCATGGAAGGATAATAGAACAGTAAGAAAACATAAACCCACTCTGAAATTATATATATATATATAATATTCATTCATTATGCTTGCACAAAACAATAATAATTGGATAGAATGCTATTATTATTTTATTTTTGAACAAAACCTAAATTCCACAATGACATAGAGTGTTGAGTAAAAGTAAGATACAATAAGATTACACAACTGCAATTTTATATGGGAATAAATAAAATTCATATATACATATATGGTTGGGAGACAAGACCCACCCCAAGAAGCAGGAAAAGGAGGGAACCACTGGGAACAACAAAAGCGGCAGGATCCAGGTAAGGAGCTGGGAGACAGGACTCACCCCTAGAGGCAGGAAAGGGAGGGAACTGTGTTGGGAATGACAAAACAGTAAGATCCATGTAATAGGCCGGGAGACAGGACACATCCCAAGAGGCAGAAAAAGGAGAGAACAACTGGGTACGCTAAAGAAGCAGAATCCAGATAGGAATTAGGTAAGGGGAGGGAGGAGAATTTTCCAACAGCTAAGGGAGACGAACATGTCTATCAGTTTGTCATACTGTGCTGACTGCGCATTGCTGTCATGCTTGAGGCTGTGCCACTGATGTTTCAAAAGCCAGCAGGGTTGCATATGGTGAACAGGTTACAATGCAGCACACAGACTAAGACAGACTAGGAAGAGGCCATCCACATCTCAAAAACTGACCAGGGATAACTTTATGAATAGCAGAGAAACACTGACTGATACATTACTGGGCAAATTTATGAATAGCATGGAAACATTGTCTGACACAGTGCAGGAAGATGAGCTTCTTAGGTTAGAAGGCACTCTAAATACAACTGGGAAAGAGGTGCCTCAACACAGTAGAACCAATCTGTGGTAGTTAAGTTTGTGTGTCAACTTGGCTGGGCCTGGTTGAGTGGCTGGGCAGCTGAATGTAGTTATTCCCCATGGTGAGATTGGTAATCAATTCCATGGTGAAATCTATTGGAGCCATGGAGTAGCTGATTTGGGCATGTAGTCTGCTTCCTGTACATAAGAATCAGATTTGGGAATAATCTCTAGCTTATGGCATGCTTGAACCCTGCTTGTAGCCATGTCATTGTTCAACAGCCTGCCATGCTCTGCCAACCCTGGGACTTTAATTGGACTTGAATTAATGGACAGCCATGTGGTTTGGCAACATCAGACTGTGCCATTTTATTTGTTGACATTGGGCTTGTTAGCCTTAGCAGCCAGTATCTACCTGAGTGAAGAGAACCTCTAGCTTCACTAGTATGGGGGCAAGAAGCAGAGCTGAAGCCCAAAATTGAGGGACTTTCACACAGCCCCTAGAGCCTGGCACTTTGAACTAAGATTTTGAGCCTCCCAAACTGTAGAAAATAAACCCCTGATTGACAAGGCCATTCCAATTGTGGTATATTCCTATCAGAGCATTAGATAACATTGAAAAGGATGTTTCAAAATCTGTCCTGAAGTACAATGCTTTCAGTAATGGGATCATATCCACACGTCTACAAGGAAGACCAGTTAATAATACTATGATTCAAATTTATGCACCAAACATCAAATAAAAATATGAGGAAATTGAATATTTTTATCAACTTCTGCAGTCTGAAATTGACTGAACATGCAATCATGATGTGTTATTTATCACTGGTGACTGCAATGCAAAAGTTGGAAACAAAGAAGAATCACCTGTAGTTGAAAAATTTGGCCTTGGCGACAGAAATAATGCTGGAGATCACATGATAGAATTCTGCAATACCGATGACTAATTCATTGCAAATACCTTTTCTCAACAATGCAAATGGTGGTTAAACACATGAACTTTGGTAGATGGAGTCCACAGGAATCAGATTGACTACATCTGTAACAAGACATGATGGAAAAGCTCAACATCTTCAGCCAAACAAGACCAGGAGCTGATTGTGGAACAGACCTTCAATTGCTCATAAGCAAGTTCAACTTGAAGTTGAAGACAATTAAAACAAGTCCACAAGAGCCAAAATATGGCCATGATAATACCCCTCCTGAATTCAGAGACCATCTAAAGAATAGATTTGAACACCAATGACCGAAAAATGGGAGTTGTGGGATGACATCAAGAACATTATCCATAAAGGAAGCAAAAGGTAATTAAAAATATGATAAAGAAAGAAAAGACCAAAATTGATGTTAGAAGAGACTCTAAAACTTGCCCTTGAATGGAGAGTAGCTAAAGCAAATGAAAGAAATGAAAAGATAAAAGAGCTGAACCGAAGATTTCAAGGAGCAACTCAAGCAGACAAAGCCAATTACTATAATGAAATGTGCCAAAACCTGGAGTTAGAAAACCAAAAGAGAAGAACAAACTCAGCATTTTTCAAGGTGATGGAACTAAGGAAAAAAATTAAGCCTCGAGTTGCAATATTGAAAGATTCTAATGGGCAAAATATTTAATGATGCAGGAAGCACCAAAAAAAACATGGAAGGATTACACAGAGTCACTGCACCAAAAAGAACTGGTCAATTTCCATCCATTTCAGGAGGTGGCATATGTTCAAGAACCAATGTTATTGAAGGAAGAAGTTGAAGCTACTCTGAAAGAATTGACAAAGAACAAGGCTCCAGTAATTGACAAATATCCATTGAGATGTTTCAACAATGGAGGCACTCACTTGGTTCTCCCAAGAGATTTGGAAGACAGATACCTGGACAACTGACTGGAAGATGTCTGTATTTGTACCCGTTCCTGAGACAGGTGATCCCATAGAATGTTGAAATTATCGAACGATATCATTAATATCTCATACAAGTAAAATCTTACTGAAGATAATCCAAAAATGGTTTCAGCAGTATATTGACAGAGAAATTCCAGAAATTCAATCTGGATTTAGAAGAGGATGTGGAACAAGGGATATCATCGCGGTTGTCAGATGCATCTTAGTTCAAAGCAAAGACTACCAGAAAGATGTTTACTTGTGTTTTATTGACTATGCAAAAGGATTTGATTGTGTGGATCATACCAAATTGTTGATAACCTTGAGAAAAATGGGAATTCCAGAACATTTAATTGTACACATGAGGGACCTTTACATAGACCAGGAGGTTGTCATTCAAATGGAACGAGGGAACACTGTATAGTTTAAAATCAAGAAGAGAGTGTGACAGGGTTGTATCCTTTCACAATTCTTATTCCGTGTATATGCTGAACAAAGAATTTGAGAAGCTAAACTATATGAAGATGAATGTGGCATCAAGATTGGAGGAAAAATCAACAACCTGCCATATGCTGACAAGACAATTTTGCTAGCTGAAAGTGCAGATGACTTGAAGCACTTACTGAGGAATATTGAAGGATATAGTCTGCAGTGTGAATTATATCTCAATGTAAAGAAAACAAAAATCCTCAAAACTAGAGCCATAAGCAGCATTATGATAAATGGAGAAAAGATTGAAGTTGTCAAAGACTTCATATTTATCGGTCCTATAATCAATGCCAATGGAAGCACCAGTCAGGACATCAGACAACACATAGCACTGGGAAAATTGGCTGCAAAGGACCTCTTTCAAGTGCTGAAGACCAAAGATGTCTCCTTGAGGTCTAAGGTGTTCTTGACACAGCCATGGTATTTTCAATCACCTCATATACATGTGAGAGCTGCACAATAAATAAGGAAGACCGTGGAAAAGTCGATGCTTTTGTGTTGTGGAAAAGAATGCTGAAAGTATCATGGACTGCTGAAAGAACTAACAGGTCTTTCCTGGAGGAAGTGCA
>NW_006922327.1:455108-458030 GCF_000298275.1 Orycteropus afer afer
TATAGCTCTGCTGAAAAAGACCTTTTTAAAGTGATGAAGAACAAATATGTCTGCTTGGAGACAAAGGTGTGCCTAACCCAAGCCATGGTATTTTCATTCACTTCATATGCATGAGAGCTGGACAATGAGCAAGCATGACTGAAGGAGAGTTGATGCTTGTGAAATGAGGTGTTGGTGAAGAATACTGAAAGTACCATGGACTGCTAAAAGAACTAACAAATCTGTCCTGGAAGAAATTCATCTGGAATCTTCCTTGGATGAGGGAATGGCCAGACTTTTTCTACCTACTTTGATCATTTTATCAGGAGTTAACATTCTCTGGAGAAGGTTATAATGCTTGTGGAGGGTCAATGAAAAATGGTAAGGCCTTCTTGAGATTGATTGACACAGTGGCTGTCACGATGGGCTCACGTATAACAAGGATTATGAAGCTGGACAGGACCAGGTAGTGCTTTGTTCTGTCATACATAGGGTAGCTATGAGTCAGAGCTGACTTGGCTGCTAACAACAACAACATATATGGAACTCTGGTGGTGCAGTGCCTAAGGCATTTGACTACTAAGCAGAAAGTTGGAAGTCCAAACTGACCAGCCACTCTGTGGAAGGAACATGAAACAGTCTATTTCTGAAAAGGTTTTCCACCTCAGAAACTCAGTGGGTGGTCAGTATAAATCAGAATCACTCTCATGGCAGTTATTTATTTATTTTAAATGGATACATAGATAGTGATACTGCCTCGGAAACCCAAGGAGGGGTCGCTATGAGTCGGGGCCGACTCGACGGCACATAACAACAACATAGATAGCTAGATACAGATATATGTAATCAATTTAAAATACATTTCTTAAAGTGTGAATTCTCCTTGAGTCATAGTTTATGCAAAAATATAGGGTGCAAACATTTTAAGTAATATATTGTCACTGAGAAATGAGACAGTTAAAATAAAAATAGAGGTGGGAAAATTGTGTTGTACCAGTAGCCCACATATTTCTAGCCTCTAATATCCTAATTCCTGTAAAAAACTAAGTGTAACAGATAGAAGCATGTATTTTGGAGTTGTGCACAGTTGATTAAGAGGATGGGTGCCAGGTTTACTGGAGGCAGAGAAAAAGAGGAGATTAAACAGCTAGGTAAGATAAACAAAGCTCCTGGACAGGTGGAGAGACAGAGAGGTGGATAAGCAGAAAAGTCATTAGCAATACAGGAGAGAGCTGCAGATTTAAGGAGGAGGGAAAAAAAAAAAAAAAGATGGGTAACCATGGAACCCACGGAAGCTTTGGGAACTCAGAATACACACAGAGGGAGCTCCTGACGGTAACCTTGGGAGCTGATCTGGGTAAGTTAACCTTAGGGAGAAACAGAGCAGAAAATCCCTTGGCTCAGGCTGACATGGAGTTCACAGTGGAGAGGGAAAGGGAGGAAAGTGGTCAGCAAAATGTGGGCCCTGGAACAAGTGCACTGTGGAGGGATGGGATTTAACTTTTTCATAACTGCTTTTTAGAAGAGTGGTCCAGAGTATGAGGTTTTCACAGCTTTCTGACCCAAGTGGAAAGAAGTGTCCCCTAACCATCGGGGTCTCTACTGATTTTCAAAAATGGGTCTGTGATTGACTGAAAAATGTCATCACTGATAGTTCTCCCAAGTAGACTCAAAATAAACCCCAGGAGCCAGTACCAACTGCAGAAATGGGGAAAACAGGAACTTTGTTTTTTTCTTTTCTTTTCTTTTTTCCATTCTTTCTCTTTATAACCTTTTCCTTTGCCTCATCCAATAGAAGAAACACATTAAGCCACTACAATGTCTGCTAGCCTCAACTCCAAATCACCTTCCTGACAAACAGAAATTTGCATCCACCTTCCCAACACTGATTCCATCAACACAAGAAAACTGAAGAGCAGTACCTCTGAATTAATAACCAAAAAATAGTACACATGCACCACACTTGCAAATCAATTTAAATATAAAATCAGGGTGAAACAAACCAATACATAACTAACAGTTAAAGATAGTAACTTCAAAATGTCTAGGAAACAACAGACACCCTCAAATCAAACAAGCAAACAGAAAACAGGGCAAGACAATAGAAATAAAATTCCAGGCTAAATATTTATTTATCATGGAAGAGGAACAAACAATAGAATTACCTGAGAAAGAATTCAGAAGATATGTATATAGAACTCTACAAAACCTCAAGGAAACCACAGAATCAAGGACAACACAGACAGTACCTTGGAAGAGTTCAGGAAAACTATTTAAGAACAAAATAACAAGATAAATACACAATCAGAACTCATACAAAAACTGTAGTGAGAAATCCATAAGATGAACACTAAAAGTACAGTTAGAAGACACAATAGAAGCACAAAAGAGTAGACTAGAACTGGCTGAAGAACACATTTCTCATCTAGAAAATAAATCCCTTGATGCCAGCATGTACGAAGAAAAATCAGAACACTAATTTAAGAGAAATAAAGAGAACCTAAGAGTTATATGGGATGACATGAAAAGAAATGACATACAACTCATTAGAATACCAGAAGATGGTGTTATGTAGTTACGTGCTGTCAAGTTGTTTCCGACTCATAGTGACCCCATGCACAGCAGAACAAAACACCACCTGATTCTGTGCCAGCTCTACAATCCTTGCTATACTTGAGCCCATTGTCATAGCTACCATGTCAGTTGATCTCTTTGAAGGCCTTCCCCTCTTGCATCAATGCTACACCTTACCAAGCATGACATCCTTCTCCAGGGAATAGTCCCTTCTGACAACCTGACCAAAATAGGTGAGATGAAGTCTGGCCATTCTCACTTCCAAGGGGCATTTTGGCTGCACTTCCTCCAGGGCAGATCTGTTAGTTCTTTTAGCAGTCCATGGTACTTTCAGCATTCCTTGCAAGCACCACAACTCAAAAGCATCAA
>NW_006922327.1:458757-477782 GCF_000298275.1 Orycteropus afer afer
ACCTCTGGAAGTTCTCTGTCAATATACTGCTGCAACTGTTGTTGAATTATCTTCAGTAATATCTAACTTGTGTCAGATATTAATGATATTGCTCTTTAATTTCCACATTCTGTGGGATCACCTTTCTTTGGAATGGGCACAAATATGGATCTCTTCCAGTCAACTGGTCAGGTAGCTATCTTCCAAATCTCTTGGCATAACCGAGTGAGTGTCTCCAGTGTGGCATCCATTTGTTGAAATATCTCAATGGGTATTCTGTCAGTTCCTGGAGCCTTGTTCTTTGCCAATTTCTTCATTGCAGCTTCAACTTCCTCTTTCAAAACCATTGGTTTCTAGATCATATGCCACCTCCTGAAATGGATGGAGATTGACCAGTTCTTTTTGGTGCATTGACTCTGTGTATTCCTTCCATCTTGTTTTAATGTTTCCTGCATCATTCAAAATTTTGCCCAAAGAATCTTTCTGTATTGCAACTCGAGGCTTAAATTCGTTCCTCAATTTTTTCTGCTTGAGAAATGCTGCACATGTTCTTCCCTTTTAGTTTTCTAACTCCAGGTCTTTGCACATTTCATTATAGTAATTGGCTTTGTCTTCGGGAGCTGCTCTTTGAAATCTTTGGTTCAATTCTTTTATCTTGTTATTTCTTACATTTGCTTTAGCTACTCTCCACTAAAGGGCAAGTTTCATAGTCTCTTCTGTCATCCATTTTGGTCTTCTCTTCTTTCATTTTCTTCTTAGTGACCTCTTGCTTTCTTCATGCATGATGTTCTTGATATCATCCCACAATTCTGGTTTTCAGTCATTGGTGTTCAATGCATCAAATCTATTCTTTAGAAGGTCTCTAAATTCAAGAGAGATATATTAAATATCGTATTTTGGCTCTCGGGGACTTGTTTTAATTGTCTTTAACTTCAAGCTGAACTTGCATATGAGCACTTGATGGTCTGTTCCACAATCAGCTCCTAGCCTGCTTTTGGCTGAAGATATTGAACTTTTCCATCACTTCTTGCCACATATGTAGTCAATCTGATTCCTGTATCTTCCATCTGGTGAGATCCACATCAACAGTCACTGTGTTGTTGAAAATAGGTGTTTGCAATGAATGAGTCATTGGTCTTGCAAAATTCTACCATGCACTTCCAGCAGTATTTCTGTCACCAAGGCCAAGTTTTCCAACTACCGGTGATTCTTCTTTGTTTCCAACTTTTGCATTCCAGTCACCAGTGATAATTAACACATACTGATTGCATGTTTGGTCAATTTCAGACTGCAGAAGTTGAAAAAATCTTCAATTTCCTTATCTTTGGCTTTGCTGGTTGGTGCATAAATTTGAATAATAGTTGTATTAACAGGTTTTCTTTGTAGGCATATGGATATTATCCTATCACTGACAGCATTGTACTTCAGGACAGATCTTGAAACATCCTTTGTAATGATGAATACCACACCAAACTATTGTTCCTAGCATAGTATATCATATGGTTGTCTGATTCAAAATGGCCAAAACCAGTCAATTTCAGCTTACTAATGACTAGGATATCAATCTTTATGTGGTCCATTTCATTTTTGACAACTTCCAATTTTTCTATATTCACACTTCATACATTCCATGTTCTGATTATTAATGGATGTTTGCCTCTCTTTCTGCTCAATTTGAGTGGTGCCATGTCAGCAAATGGATGTCTCAAAAGTTTTAACTTATCTATATGAGTAAGATTGGTTTTACTCTGATAATGGAGGTCTTGCCCAGACCTATTTTGAGAGCTTTCTAACCTAAGTGACTCATCTTCCTCCTCTGTATTGGACAATATTTCTGGACTATTCATAAAGTTGCACATTAATTTATCAGTGTTTCTCTGCTATTCATAAGGTTTTCCCTGCCCAATACTTTGAGAAGTGGATGGCCTCTTCCTTCTTCCTAGTCTGTCTCAGTCTGCAGCCAGGCTGATACCTGTGCATCATGTGTACCCCACTGGGTTTGAAACACCAGTGGCACAGCCTCAAGACTCACAGCAACACGTCACCACAGTAAGACAAACTGAGAGACAAGTTTGTGTCCCTTAGTTGTTAGAAACGCCTCCAACCATCCTTACTTGGATGCCTGCTGCTGACCCCTCTCTCTGAACTGGCCCCTTTGGCCTTTGCTCTCCTTTTCCCACTTTCCTATCTTACCTCTTTTGGGGCATGGCCTGGGTTCCCTCTCCTTACTTGGATCCCTGTGGCTGACTCCTCGATCTGTTCTGGCCCCTGTGCCTTTCTATCCTTTCCCTGCTCTCCCACCTTGCCACTTGTGGGGTGTGGCCTTGGTTCCCTGTCCTCAATTGGATCCCTGTGGCTGACTCCTCAATCTGTTCCTGTCCCCTTTGCCTTTTCTGTCCTTTTCCTACTCTCCTGCCTTGCTGCTTGCGGGGCATGGTCTGAGTTCCCTCTCCTCACCTGGTTCCCCAAAACCAGAACAAGAAGAGGCAAGAATAATATTGAGAAAATTGTGGAAGACTTGCTAACAAAAAATTCTCCCTATATCATGAAGGAAGAAAACATCTGTCCAAGAAGCTCAACTAACCTAATACTGGATAGATCCCAAGAGAAAGTCACCAAGACATATCATAATCAACCTCCCCAAAACCAAAGACAAAGAAATAATCTTGCCAGCAGCTCAGGAAGAAAGAAATGTCACCTACAATGGACAAGTAATGAGACTAGTTCTGATTGCTCAGTAGAAACCATGCAGGCAAGAAGACAAAGGGACCACATATATAAAACAGTAAAGGAAAGAACTTCCAACCAAGACTTCTATATCTAACCAAATGTTTCATCAAATATGGGGGTGAAATCAAGACATTCTCAGAGAAACAGAGATTAAGAAAATTTGTGAAAACCAGACCAACACTACAGGAAATGCTAAAGGGAGTCCTTCTAATAGAGAATCCACAACAGAGAGCAATAAATTAAAATCACAATACTTGACATCAACATTTCAAAACCAAACCAGAAATAGATGCTCAAAATAAGCATATAAAATATTGTACACAAAAGAAACAAGGCAGTCAATCTGCAGAGATGACACAAACAACAAAGCTAATGGAGGGAATAAAAGTTATAATTACAAAACATCCAAATGAAGAGGAAAACAGGACAATGTCTTTACAGAACAGACAGAGCAGTCTTTACAGTCCCAAAGTTAAAGAGACAAGAATTCATTCAGGGTAACCACGAAGAAAATTACCAATACCCCTAAGAAAATCAAGAAAGAAGTAAAACATTGGGCTTAGTAAGCCCAAAAAATAACAACAAAGAATAAAGGAAGAAACACTTGATAACAAAATGAGCTCAGCAGAGAAAATTATTAAGACCAGGGAAATCACCAACAACACAACAAAAAACACAATAGAATGACAGCAGCAAACATATCTTTCACTAATTATGCTCACTGTGAATGGACTAAATGCACCAGTCAAGAGAAAGAGAGTACCAGATTGGACAAGAAAAAAAAAGACCCATCGATATGCTGCCTACAAGATACCCACCTCAAACACAAAGAGAAAAACAAATTAAAAATTAAGGAGTGGAACAAAATATACCAAGGTAATCTTAACCAAAAAAGGTCAGGAGTGGCAGTATTAATTCTGATAAAATAGACTTCAAAGTGAAAAACAGCATAAGGGACAAATAAGACCATTATAGGATGTTAAAAGATCAATTGTTCAAGAAGACATTACCATAATAAACATCTATGCACCCAATGAAAGTGCTCCAAAATACATAAAATAAATATTAGCTGAATTGAAAGGAAAAATAGACAACTCTACAATAGTAGTAGGAGACTTTAACACATCACTTTCAAGGAGGGACAGAAAAATTAGAGAAAACTTCAATAAAGATACAAGAACTCAACAACATTCAACAATCAACCAACTTGAACTCATAGACATATACAGAGCACTTTGCCCAACAAAAGCACAACTCACATTCTTCTCCAGTGCACATGTATCATTCTCCAAAATAGATCATATGTTAGGATATAAAATAAGCCTCAATAAATTCAGAAACATTGAAATACTACAAAGCATCTTCTTGGACCAGGATATTATAAAGTTAGAAATCAATAATAGGAAGATCAAAGAAAAAAAATGTGGAAGTTGAATAATACACTGTTCAAAAACAGTGGGTAACAGGAGAAATAATGTATGAAAAAAAAAAAAAAATTCCTAGAAACAAAGAGACTAAAGATACACCATTCCAAAACATATGGGATGTAGCTAAAGCAGTACTCAGAGGTCAGTTTATAGCAAAGAATGCACACATCAAAAAAGAGGAAAGAAACAAAATCAACACTTTAACAACTCCTGCAGTTAGATACGGAGCAACAGAAGAAACCTACAGTATCCAGAAGTAAGAAAATAATAAAGATCAGAGCAGAAATAATAATAATAATAAAAAATGAAAACAAAAAAATAGAGGAAATTAACAAAAGAAGTAGCTCATTCTTTGAAAAGACTAACAAAATTGACAAACCACTGGCAAATCTAACAAAAGAAAAGAAGGAGAAGATGTAAATAACACAAATAATGAACAAAAAGGGTGGCATTACAACAGAACCAACTGAAACAAAAAAGATATTGGCAGAATATTATGAAAAATTGTACTCCAACAGATTCAAGAACCTAGAAGAGATGGACATGTTTCTAGAAACACAAGACCTACCTAAACTATCACATTCAGAGATACAATACTTGACCAGACCCATAACAAAAGAAGAAATCGAGCAAATCATAGAAAAACTTCCCACAAGAAAAACTCCTGGCCCAGATGGCTTCCATGGAGAATTTTAGCAAACATTCAGGGAAGAGTTGACACCTATACTACACAAACTATTCCAGAAAGTAGAAAAAGGTAGAATACTTTTTCATTCATTTTATGAAGCAAGCGTAGCACTGATACCAAAACCAGGGAAAGACACCACTAAAAATGAAAACTATAGACCAATATATCTAATGAATATTGACACAAATTCTTCAACAAAATTCTAGCCAACAGAATCCAACAACATATCAAAAAAATAATACATCTTGACCAAGTGGGATTTATACCTGATATGCAAAGATGGTTCAATATCAGAAAAACAATCAATGTAATACACAACATAAACAAAACAAAAGAACCATATGATCATATCAATCGATGCGGAAAAGACATTTGACAAAATCCAACACCCATTCCTGTTCAGAACTCTCAGCAAAATAGGGATAGAAAGGAAATTCCTCACCATAATAAAGGGCATATACACAAAGCCAAAAGCCAACATTATTGTTAACAGAGAAATACTTAAAGGATTCCCCTTAAGAACAGGAACCAGACAAGGTTGCCATCTATCACTACTTGGAAATCCTGGCTAGGGCAATAAGTCAAGAAAGAGAAATAAAAGGCATACAAATTGGCAAAGAAGAAGTAAAGCTATCTCTATGTGCAGATGACTTGATCCTATACATAGAAAACTTAAGAGACTCAGCAAAACAATTAGTGGAACTAATAGTTTTGGCAAAGTAGCAGGATACAAGACCAACACAAAAAAATCAGTTGGATTCCTCTACAACAAAGAAGCCTCTGAAAAGGAAATAAGGAAAACAACACATTTATAAGAGTACCAAAAAGATAAAATATGTAGGAATAAATCTTACCAGAGACACAAAAGACCTATATAAAGAAAACTATGAAACACCACTAGAAGAACTACAAGGGATGTACATAAATGGAAGAACCTGCCTTGTACATGGATATGAAGACTGAATATTGTGAAAATGTCAATACTGCCCAAAGCAATCTATACTTTCAATGAAATCTCAATCCAGATACCATCAACATTTTTTAAGGATATGGAAAAAAAAAAAAATTAGTAATTTCACATGGAAAGGAAAGAAACCTCAGATAACCAAAGCACTGCTGAAGAAGAAAAACAAAGTGGGAGGTCTCACACTCCTGGATCTCAAAACCTACTATACAGCCACTGTAGTTAAAACAGTGTGGTATTGGAACAATGATAGACAGATAGACCAATGGAACAGAATAGAAAATCCAGAAATAAACCTATCTATCTATGGACAACTGATCTTTGACAAAGGACAAAAACCCATTAAATGAGGGATATATAGCCTCTTTAAAAAATGGTGCTGGCAAAATTGGATATCCACTTGCAAGAAAATGAAACAAGAAACATACCTCACCCCACACACAAAAACAAAATCAAGTTGCTTCAAAGATTTCAATGCAAAACACAAAACTATAAAGCTCATCAAAATTAAAATAGGAGAAATATAGGGGCAATAGACTATCAAGTGTAACCCAGAATTCATAGGAGGTGGAAGAGACACTACATGACTGGGACCTTTTAAAAAATTAAATTATCATGTGCATCAAAAGACTTCTCCAAAAGGGTAAAAAGAGAACCTACAGATTGGGAAAGAATATTTGCCTATGACATATCTCACAAAAGACTTATTGCCAAAATTTTTAGAAAACTTCAACATCTCAACTCCAAAAACACAAGAAATCTAATTCAAAATTGGGCAAGGGACATGAACAGACACTTCACTAAATATGATATACTGGTGACCAAAACACACATGGGGAAATGTTCACGATTATTAGCCATTAGAGAGATGCAATCAAAACCGTGGTTAGATATCATCTTACCTCAACAATAACAGCAAAGTTCAACAAGACAGAAAATAACAAATGCTGGCAAGGTTGCAGAGATATTAGAATTCTCATACGCTGCTGGTGGGACTGTAAAATGGCACAACCACTGTGGCAAATGGTATGGTATTCCCTTAAAAAACTGAAAATAGAAATACCATTTGAACCAGAAATTCCATTTCTTAGAATATATCCTAAAGAGGTGAAAGACAGGACACAAACAGATATATGCACTCCCATGTTCATTGCAGCACAATTCACTATAGCAAAGAGATGGAAGCAATCTAAATGCCCACCAACACATGAATAGATACCCAAATTATGGTACATTCACACAATAGAATAATATGCTCCATTAAAGAATAATGAAAAATATGCAATCATCTCACATCGTCGGTGAATGTGGAGGAAGTTATGCAGAGTGAAATAAGTCAATCACAGAAGGACAAATATTGTGTGAGCCCATTATTGTAAAAAATCATGGAAGGATTTACTTAGGGAAGGGAACTAACTTTGTAGGTTACCATGGATGGGAGAGGAGAGGGAAAATGTCAGACTAGTTGTGGTCCACATGATAATTTGAGTAAGGGAAGTTATGTTATGGAAAGAGTCTGTAACCAGCATGATAACATTGAGGAGAGGAAGGATACTAAAATGTGCACACAAAATATAGACAACAGAGGCAAATACTAGTATATGCAAAATACTGCATTACCACTAACACCAAACACCAGCCTACAGATAAATACTTAGACAACTGAGAAGATCAGATGAGGGTCCATGAATGAATGTACCCTAGACCAATGATAGATTTAGCTGAAGATGTTGTTGTTGTTGTTGTTTTTGTTGTTATGTGCTGCCTTAGATAAATATTAAAAAAAAGAAAAAAAGAAAAATAGTGATACAAAATAACCACAATCATTACAGAAGCAAGAATTGGAACAATCCCTCAGAGAAAAATAAACACCTTGGGAGAGAGAATCATCAGGCCTGATGACTGAGGACCATAGTATTGGGGGACAGCAGGCTCAATTGGCATAACATAGTACATAAAAATCTTGTTCCACAACCTACTTTGGTGAGTAGTCAATGGGGTCTTCAAAGCTTTTGAGTGGCCATCTAAGATGCTGCTAATGGTTTCTTCTCATCTGAAATGAAGAAGAATGAAAAAATATCAAGGGAATTTGAAAACAATTAGTCCCAGAATATGGTGGACCTTGACACCAGAAGAACTACGTGCCCAGCTACCAATGCCAACCACTCAAGAAGGGATCAAAGTTGGAGATCTTGGATAGAGTGAGAGGAAAAATGTGGAACAAAACTCAAAAACACAATAGTGACCAGAATTACTTGTTGGATGGAGTCTGGTAGGACCCCCAAGATTATGGTCCTGGGATACCCTTCAGGCCTGGAATAGGACCAACTTCCAAGGACTGGCCCTCATCCCAACAGAAGAAAGACTTATATGCAGAACACTCAATTCAGGGTGATGTACCCACCTACTCTATGGAGATACACCCCTTGGAGCAATTGACCATGAGGCACAAGATGGGCAATACTCACATGGTGGGAAGCCTTGACAGACAGGAGCTTATAATTTAGACGGGCACATGGTGTGGGATCATGGGCAAGGGAGGGGAGGAGAGTAGGCTAGGGTTGGACATGGTGATCAGTGTGTGACATCAAATATACACAAACTTGAATGTAGAACAAATTCTGCTCTGTAAATTTGCACCAAAAGTACAAAAGTAAAAAATAAAAATAAAAATGTATGAAGACATATACTACAACAGTAAATACAACACAGGAAATAAGGACACAATAATTCACATGCACCTTGCTAATTGCATCACTGTTTTAGTTGAGTAGTCAAAAACAGCAAAATCAGTGAGATGTATACCCATCCAAACTCACTGCCATTAAATTGATTTGACTCTTAACAACACCCCCTTGGGTTTCTGAGGCAGTATCTCTATAGAAGTAAATGCCCAGTCTTCCTTCCAAGGAGTGAGAGGTATAAAATGTATGTGTATCTGTAAAGTGAGACAGAGATTTACTTCAAGGAAATAAATGACTCACACAATGGTGGGTGCTGGCAAGTCCAAAATCCATAGGTTAGGCAGGAGGCTAGAACTTCTATTGGCTCACAGGATTGTGGGAACTGGGAATCCAAAATCTGCTGGTCAGGCAGCAGGACGAAGAGTTCTGTAGGTTCATTTTCCAGAAACTGGAAGTCAGACAAGTAGAAGAATGCAGGGTTGAGGGAGAGTGAGCTTGGCCGAACATCTACTTATAAATAGGAGACAGGACACATCTCCAAGGAAACTCTTCTTTTAACTGATTGGTTGATCACAAAGATTGCATCATAGACAGTGATTACATCATATAATACAACATTATGAAGCAATTGATTCATTATGGACATACTACAGAAAATTATAGCCTAGGAAACTTGACACATAAACTTAACCATCATAGTCACCTTGAAATCTTAGCTTTGGTGTCCTAATTTGTAAAATGAGAATAAGATTTCCTACCCTTCATATGGGAGCTCTGGTAGCATAGTGCCTAAAGCACTTGACTGCTAACCAGGAGACTGGCGGTTCAAACCCACCAGCCACTCCTCGGAAGGAAGATGGGGCAATCTACTTCCAGAGTGATAATGCCTCAGAAACCCAAGGAGGGGTCGCTATGAGTTGGGGTTGAATTGATGGCACATAACAACAACAACAACAACCCTTCATATTAATGGTAAAATTTAAATGACAGATGTGGTACTTAAGTTTGTGTGTCAACTTGGCTGAGCCTGGTTGAATGGCTAGGCAGCTGGATGTAGTTATTCCCTGTGGTGAGATTGGTAATTAACTCCATGGTGGAATCGATTGGAGTAGGTGAGTAGCTGCTTTAAGGATGTGGTCTGCTTCCAGTATATAAGAAGCAACATTGAGTCTTCAGTTTTTGGCATGCTTTAATGCTGACTGTAGCCAAGTCATTGTTCAACAGCCTGCCATGCCCTGCCAACTTTGGAACAATTTTCTGTACTTGAATTAGTGGCCTGTTATGTTGTTTTGTGATATTGGGACTGGGCCTTTTCACTTGTCGGCCTTGGGTTTGTCAGCCTCAGCAGCCAACAGCTGTCTGAGTGAAGAAAAGCCTCCAGCTTCAGTGGGCCAGGAGCTAGAGGCAGAGCTGAAGCCCAAGGCCCTAGAGCCTGGCACTTTGAACTCAGACTTAAAACATCCAAACTGTAAGAGAATAAACTCCAGTTGGTTAGGGCCATCCCAATTATGGTATATTCCTGTCACAGTGGCATTAGGTAACCAAAACAAGAGTATGTATGAATGCTTATCACAAAGCCTCTCACTGATTTAGGAACTCAGGAAACACAACTAGCAGTGTTAGAAATCAGAAAAAAATGGTACTATAAATGTTGTAAATCTCTTTTTAAATAGACTTTTTAAGAGAACATATTAGCTATATAAATCCCATAGCTTGAAAGCCAAGTAGTGCTTGTTAAAGTTTGACAGAGAGAGAGAGCTGCAAAAAGATTATAAAAGCCCAGAAACCACTCAGCTCCCTAAGTACATCCTCAAAATGCCACTGTACAAACACACTTTTGTTGTGGAAAATTTAAAACCTTATCAAAATAAAGATGCCACCTTAACCATTTTTTCTGTGTTATTTTTAATCTTGCTTCATATTACAAAAAAAAAAAAAAAATGGCATATTTAACTTAAAAACAAAATATTCAATTCTAGATAGTATATAATCAATAGAAAATATATATTTCACCTTTTATCTTTAGTCCTAAAAAGGGATATAATTCTAAAATGCAAATTGTATATAGTTTTTTATATGTTAACAAAGTCTCTTAACTCAATTAGCTAAAAGTAAACCTGCCAAAGATATTGATCATGTTTGCAGATACCCATATAAGGACACCTGGAGAAAATTTTAGTTATTCAATTAAAAAAACATATTTTTATAATGTGGATGAACATGGAAGATATTATACTGAATGAAACAAGTCATTCACAGGACAAATATTATATTGATCTATTATTATAAAAAGTCAAGGAAAGGTTTACATATGGAAGGAAATTTCTTTGTTGGCTACCAGCGATGGTAGGGGAGGAGAGGGGGATTTGGTAGATTAGTAAGAGACAAGTATCAATTTGGATGAAGGGAAAGACATTTGTGCTAGTTAAGTTGTATTTCAACTTGGGTGGGCCTGGTTTTGAGTGGCTGGGCAGCTGGATGTAGTTTTTCCCCATGACGGGACTGGTAATCAAGTCCATGGTGGGATCTATTGGAACAGCTGGTGTGGTCTGCTTCCAATACACAAGAAGAAGCACTGAGAAAGGTTTCTAGAGCTTTTTACCTTGCATGTAGCCAAGTTTTCATTTAGCAGCCTGCCATGTTTCTGCCAAACTTGGGATTGTCTCTGAACTTGAACCAGGGGTCTGCCATGTTGTCTGCTAATTTTGGGACTGTGCCATTTTATTTGTAGACTTTAGGTTTTTTAGCCTCAATAGCTGACAACTGTCTGATTTAAGAGATGCCTCTAGCTCCAGTGGACCATGAGCAAGAGGCAGAGCTGAAGCCTAAGGTCAAGGGGTCTTCACCCAGCCCCTAGAGCTGGCACTTTGAACTCGGATTCTAGCCTCTTAACTGTAAGAGAATAAACTCCTGTTTTATAAACCCACCCATTTGTGGTATTTTCTGTTAGAACACCATTAGAGAACCAAAATAGCAGTATACCAAAAGTCCATGAGCAACCCAGTAATGCTAAGGAAAATGAAGACACAGAGAGATGCAACTCAGTAACACTAAGGAAAAAGAAGACACAGAGAGATGCACAAGACAACAAAGTGAATGTAAACTTTTACATACACAATACTATATTATTAATGCTACATTGTTAATAATACAATAACACTATCAGTAATAATAAATATTAATCTATGGAGGAATACATACATAAATAGTCTGAATGAGCAGGTATGTGTAGGCAAAAGAATATACCCATGAACATATATAAGGTCGGCAAACAATATTTCTAAATACATATGTGTATGTGACATAAGAATATCAGTATAAATAAAACTAACAGGAGGTAAAGTTATGATAATTTCTTAGCCACAGCCAATCACCTTGATGGAGCAAGTAGTTGGACTTTTGGGCTTGGAACCATGGTCAAAGTGGATATCAAGCTCAATTGGCATAATATATACAAAAACACTGCTTTATATCCTATTTTGGTGAGTAGCAACTTGGCTTTTAAAGGTTTGCAAGCAGCCATATAGATGCAACAATTGGTCTCTCCTCATCCAGAGCAAAGAAGAGTGAAGAAAACAAAGACATATGGAAACAATCAGTCCAAGAAACTAGCAGACCATGTGAATCTCAGCATATATGACCATGAGAATGAAGGAACTAGATGGTGCCGTGCTACTGTCAACCACTCAGAAAGGGATCAGTGAAGGAGATCCTGGATAGAGTGGGAGAACAAAGTGAAACAAAACTCAAAATCATAAAAAAAAAAAAAAAAAAAGACCAAGTTTACTGGTCTGATAGAGACTGATGAGATCTCCAAAAGTTTAGCACTTAGTTACTCTTCAGGTCTGGAATTGAACTCACACCCATGGGCAGGCATATAAAGTAAGCCTTTACATCAGATAAGTACACTCATTGGAGCAATCAGCCACAAGAGAAAAGAAGGGCAGCAATTTGCACAGGGAGATAGCTCAGAGGGCAGGAGGAGACAAGAAAGAAGGACACAAAGAAAACCACAGGGAAGAAATAGGAAGAGAGCTGTTTTAAAAAAATATAATAATAAGATAATAGACTATTAACCAGGCATTGTTTAATGCACTATGCAATAATAAACAACAGACACTATATTCTCCTATGCATGTACTGTTGTCAGAATGGTCTCAGATATCCATATTCAGCTATCCATTATTCAATCTGTATGTTGAGCAAATAATCTGAGAAGTTGGACTATATGAAGAACATGCCATCAGGACTAGAGGAAGACTCATTAACAACCTGCAATATGTGGATGACACACATTTGCTTTCTGAAAGTAATGATGACTTGATGCACTTACTGAGGAAGATTGTAGTCTGCAGTCTGCAGTATGGATTACACCTCAACATAAAGAAAACAAAACTCTTCACAACTGGGCCAATAAGCAGCATCAGGATAAATGGAGAAAAGGTGGAAGTTGTCAAAGATTTCATATTACTTGAATCCCCAATCAACAACCATGAAAGCAGCAGTCAAGTGACCAGATGTCATATGATACTGGGCAAATCAGTTGCTAGAGACTTATTTAAAGTGTTAAAGAGCAAAGATATCACTTTGAAGACTAAGGTGTGCCTACTCCAAGCCATGGTATTTTCAGTCACCAGATATGTATGTAAAAGCTGCACAGTAAATAAGGAAGGCCAAAGAAGAGTTGATGTCTTTGAGTTTTGGTGTTGGCAAAAAACACTGCAAATATGATGGACTTCCAGAAAAATGAACAAATCTGTCCTGGAGGAAGTGCAGCTAGAATGTTCCTTGGAAGTAAGAATGACCAGACTAAGTCTCATTTACTTAGATCATGTGTCCAGAAGGCATCATTTTCTGGAGAAAGATATCATGCCTGATAAAGTGGAGGGTAGGTGAAAAAGGGAAAGACTCTCAAAGAGCTGGATTGACACAGTAGCTGAAAACATGGGCTCACGTATAGCGAAGATTGTGAGGATGGCATGCAACATGGCAGTGTTTTGTTCTGTTGTACCTAAGGTCTCTATGAGTTGGAGACAACTCAACTGCACCTAACAACAATGTTTGTATAAATATCTTGAATTTGAGATTAATAAATTTATCCAGAGAGGCAGGATACCCAGGTAAAAAGGTGCAGGAGGCAAGGCTAGGACCCAAGCCCCCTAGAGCCAGGAAAGGGAGGGAGCATGAGAGGCCAGGGACCTCAAGAGTGGCAGGATATCCAGGCAAAGATGAAGGAGGCAAGGCTTGGCCCCAAGCCCCCTAGAACCGGAAAAGGGAGGGAGAGGCCAGAGACCACAAAGTGGTACGTTCCAGATAGGAATTAGGTAAGAGGAGGGTGCAAAGGTTTGCAGCTAAGGGAGACAAACATGTCTGTCATTTTGTCATCCTGTGGGGCTTGTATGTTGCTGTGAAGCTTGAGTCTGGGCCACTGGTGGTTCAGATACCAGTAAAGTAGCACATGGTATGCAGGTTTCAATACAGCTTCAAGACTAAGACAGACTAGGAAGAAGGAGGAGGACATCAAGTTCTGAAAAATTTGCCAGGGAAAACCTTATGAGTAGCAGAGAAACACTGTATGATACTTTCCTGGGCAACTTTATGAATAGCTCAGAAATATTGTCTGACACAGTGCAGGAAGATGAGCCCCTTCGGTCAGAAGCGACTCAAAATAGTACTGGGAAAGAGCTGTCTTATCAGAGTATGATATGGATAAAGTACATCTTTCAGGACCTCCATGTGTTAATGTGGCACAACTCAAATTGAGGAGAAAGAGCTGCAAACATCCATTAACAATTAGAACATGGAATGTACAAAGTATGAATCTAGGAAAATTGGAAGTTGTCAAATATGAAATGGCATGTATAAAGATTGATATCCTAGGCATTAGTGAGCTAAAATTCATGAGTTTTGAGCATTTTCAATCAAACAACCATGTGCTCTACTATCCTGAGAATGACAAATTGAAGAGGAATGGCAAGACATTCATCATCACAACAGATATTTCAATATCTGTCCTGAAGTACAATGCTGTCAGTGATAGGATAATATCCATACACCTACAAGGAAGACCAATTAATACTACCATTATTCAAATTTACACACCAACCACCAATGCCAAATATAAGGATACTGAAGACTTTTATCAACTTTTGCAGTCTGAAATTGACTGAACATGCAATCAAGATGTGTTGCTTATCACTGGTGAGGGAATGCAAAATTTGGAAACAAAGAAAAATCACCAGTAGTTGGAAAATGTAGCCATGGTGACAGAAATAACGCTGGAGATTGCATGATAGAACTTTGCAATACCAATGACTATTCATTGCAAATACCTTTTACAACAACACAAATGGCAACTATAAACATGGACTTTACCAGACAGAGTACACAGGAATCTGTGACATGAGGTGATGAAAAAGTTTAATATCATCAGCCAAAACAAGGCCAGGAGCTGATTGTGGAACAGACCATCAACTGCTCACATGCAAGTTCAACTTGAAGTTGAAGACAATTAAAACAAGTCCATGAGAGCCAAAATATGACAATGATAACATCCCTCCTGAATTCAGAGATCATCTAAATATATATTTGAAGCATGAACAACAATGTACGAAAACCAGAGGACTTGACATCAAGCACATCATCCATGAAGAAAGCAAGAGGTCATTTAAAATACAAGAAAAAAAGAAAAGACCAAAATGGATGTCAGAAGAGACTCTGAAACTTGGACTTTAGTGAAGAGTAACTAAAGCCAATGGAAGAAGTGACATGATAAAAGATTGAACAGAAGATTTCAAAGAGCAGCTCGAGCAGACAAAGCCAATTACTATAATGAAATTTGGCAAGATCTGGAGTTAGAAAATCAAAAGGGAAGAATATTCTAGTTGTTTCTCAAGCTGAAAGAACTGAGGAAAAAATTTAAGCCTCGAGCTGCAATATTGAATGATTTTATGGAGAAAATATTGAATGATGCAGAAAGCATCAAAAGAAGTTGGAAGGAATACACAGAGTTACTGTACCAAGAAGAACTGGTCAATCGCCATCCATTTCAGGAGATAGCATATATTCAAGAACCAATGGTACTGAAGGAAGAAGTTGAAGCTACACTGAAAGAATTGGTGAAGAACAAGGCTCCAGGAGCTGATGGAATACCCATTGAGATGTCTCAACAAACGGATGTCCCATTGGCGGCACTCACTCAGTTATGCCAAGAGATTTGGAAGACAGCTACCTGGCCAACTGACTGGAAGAGATCCATATTTGTACTCATTCTAAAGAACGGTGAACCCACAGAATGTGGAAGTTATTGAACAATGTAATTAATATCTCATGCAAGTAAAAAGTCATACTGAAGAGAATTCTAAAAGTTTCAGCAGTATATTGGCATAGAACTTCCAGAAATGCAAGCTAGATTCAGAAGAGAATGAGGAATGAGGGATATCATTGCTGATGTCAGATAGATCTTGGTTCAAAACAAAGAATAAAAGAAAGATGTTTACTTGTGTTTTATTGACTATGCAAAAGCATTTTATTGTGTAGATCATAACAAATTTTGGATAACAGTGAGAAGAATGGGAATTCCAGAACACTTAGTTGTACACATTAGGAACATGTACATAGACCAGGAGGCTGTCGTTCAAACAGAGAAAGGGAACATTACATGATTTAAAATCAAGAAGGTAGTGTGTCAAGGTTATAGCCTTTCACTAATTCAATCTGTATGTTGTGCAAATAATCTGAGAAGCTGGACTATAGGAAGAAGTATGTGGCATTAAGATTGGAGGAAGAATCATTACCAGCCTGCAAGACACTGATGACACAACTTTGCTTGCTGAAATTGAGGATGACTTCAGGCACTGACTGATGAAGATTGAAGAATACAGTCTGCAGTATGGACTACATCTCAATATAAAGAAAATAAAAATCCTCACAACTAGTCCTATAAGCAACATTATGTTAAACGATGAAAAGATTGAAATCATCAAAGGCTTCCCATTATTGGTTCTACAATCGATGCCAGTGGAAGTAGCACTCAGGACATCAGATGACATATAGCATTGGGCAAATCGGCTGCAAACGACCTCTTTCAATGGCTGAAGAGCAAAGGTGTCTACCTGAGGACTAAGGTGTTCTGACACAAGCTATGGTATTTTCAATCGCCTCATATGCATGTGAGAGCTGTACAATGAATAAGGAAAAATGAAGAAGAATTGGTGCTTTTGAGCTGTGGTGTTGGTGAAGAATGCTGAAAATACCATAGACTGCTAAAAGAACTATCAGGTCTGTCCTGGAGGAAGTGGAGCCAGAATGCTCCTTGGAGGCAAAAATGGCCAGACTTCATCTCACATACTTTGGTCATGTTGTCAGAAGGGATCATTCCCTGGAGAAAGATGTCATGCTTGTTAAGGTGGAGCGCTGACGGAAGAGGGGAAGGTGCTCAACTAGATGGAGTGACATGGTGGCTGAGGTGATGGGATCAAGTATAGCAAGAATTATGGAGGTGGCTAAGTACCGGGCAGTGTTTTGTTCTGCTGTTCATAGGGTCACTATGAGTCAGAGATGCCTCGAGGGCACCTAACAACAAGAACATATTTATCTCAGGCTTTACATATTCAAGAAATTCACCAGAGTCTACAGTACACAGGGCATACACACATATACACAGTTCAAATATAGGAGATTAACTCTATAAAGACCATTAATTCACATAGCATGTACCCTACCCCAATGATATTGTTCAAGGAGCTCTGATGGTGTAGAAGTTAAGACCTTTGGCAGCTAAACAAAAGGCCTATGGTTTGAACACAACAGCCACTCTGTGGAAGAAAGATGATGCAATCTACTTCGGCAAAGATGTATAGCCTCGGGAACCCAGTGGGGATCAATGTGAATTGGAATTGCTTTGATGGCAGTGAGTTTTTGTATGTGTTTAGCAGTCACTGAAGCAAAGACTTCAGTTATGTTGATAGAATAAACCATACCTTGTGACAAACAAAATAGTAACCCATGTGGGACATTCCCTAATTTAGAGTGGCTGTATCAAATAGCAATATAAACCTGCCACAAATGTGAGAAATTTGTAGAAAACTCTCATACTTTTGCAGCCTCTTGAAAAAGTAGTCTTTGAGCAAAACACTCCAGTGAATCTATATTCATTTCAGAGGTAATTGTCATCTTTATGATTTTTAAACTTAGTAACATTAAACATTAAAAGTCTGAAATAATTGAAGTCTTTCATGACACTTATGCATATTTCTCTTATACAACTGTCAACTTAATATGCTAAATGATTACCTAGGTGTTTTAGAGCATTATCTGTTCTTGAAAATGGAATCTCTTTATGGAATTGCATTTTAAATCATTGTCCTTATACAAAATGCAATTATATTTTAAAGAAACCAATATCCTTGTCTCTCTTATTCTATTTATCTGTATTTCCTGAGATTTATATGTAGAGAATGTTATTGTCTTTTAATTTCAGCATGATTATTTCTACTTTACAATATTTGTTTGTTTTTGTGCCAACTGTATCTTCACATTAGATAAAATTGCCAGAGTTTGACATTATTTTGATATATCCAAGTTTAAAAATAAATCCTGTTATTTTTCATAATTTATAAAGCATCTTAGTGTAATTTCCGGTTGGTATTATTAGTGTTAGTTAATTATTATAACTCTGAATCATGGTAAGCTTGGTTAAGATTTTATGTCAATTTGGTCTGGCTGTGGTTTTGAGTGGCTGGGCAGTTGGATGTAGTTATTCCCCATGATGAGATGGTAATCACCTCCATGGTGGAATATGCTGTGAACAGCTAAGTAGTTACCTTCAGGTATGACTTGCCTCCAGCATATCAGAAGAGGCTTTGGGAAAGGTCTCTAGTTTTCACCCATCTGGATCCTGCTTTGGAGTGAGTCTTCATCTCAATGGCCTGCCATGTTGCCTGTCAATCTTGGATGGATCCTGGACTTGAACCAGTGGTCTGCTGTGATGCATGTCCATTATGGGATTGTGCCATTTTATTTGTCAATCTTTAGTTAGAAAGACTCAGTAGCTAGTAGCTGCATGAATCAGAAAATGCCTCCAGCTCTAGTGACCCTGAAACAGGAGGCAGAGCTGAAGTTCAAGGTCTAGGGGCTTTCACCAGGCCCTGGAGCCTGCTTTGAGGTCATGCTTCTAGCCTCCTAAACTGTAAAATAATACACTCCTATTTGTTAAAACCATCCATTCGTAGTATGTCTGTTGTGATAGTTGAAGATGTGTCAACTTGGCTGGACTCCACTTGTGAGTGGTGGTTCCCATGATGGATAACATGACTGCGTCCTAAGCGGCCGGTCAGTCTAGGGGGAGTTTCCCCAGGGGTGTGGCCTACCTGTAATACTATCCCAGGGACAAACTGGAAGAACGGCATTCCGGACTATATACTTCCTGGAGCAAGCAGCTCGCTGCTGGCCCCGGAGGCTTTCGGATTCATTCTTTGTTGGGAATGGCGACCCTGCGTGTCAGTTTGACTCTCCCGGCTCTGCTGCGCTTACGGGAACCAGACGACTCCGGG
>NW_006922327.1:483441-487443 GCF_000298275.1 Orycteropus afer afer
CTACACGCTTGTGAGCCATTTATCTAAGATAAATTTCTCTCTCTCTCTTTCTCTCTCTATAAATATATATATATATATACTTTGCTGGTTTTTGTGTTTTTCTAGAGAATCCAATCCAACACATCTGCTATAGCAGCATTAAATTACAAGACATAAAGTTTCAGTATAACTGAACAAAACTGTCACCAGGTCCTACACTATCTTCATGATTATTGGTAAGTTTGAGTCCATAGGTACAGGTATTGAATCAATCTTTTTATTGAAGGTTTCCTTTATTTTCCTGAAGTTAAATTTTTCTTCTAGATTTTTTTTTTTTTCTTTTTCCCTCATGATATGTTCAAAGTAAGTGAGCCTAATTTGGTTATCATTGCTTCTAAGGAGCATTTCAGTTACATTTCTCCTAAGACTGATTTTTTCATTCTTCTGCCAGTCAAGTGTATGCTAAATATTCTTCACCAATACTACAATTCAAATGTATCAATTCTTCTTCTGCCTTATATTTTCATTTTCCAGCTTTCAAATGCATGTGAAGCAATTGAAAAGATTATAGCTTGTGTCAAGCCTACTTCAGTAATCAAAGTGCTATCTTTGCTTTTTGAAATTGTAAAGAGGTTTTTTTGGAGAAGATTTGCGTAATGCAATGCACTATTTGATTTTTTGACTGCTGCTTCAATGCACATTGATTGCTAATTCAAGTAGAATGAAATCATTGAAAATTTTTATTTCTTCTTTATTTGTCATGATGTTGTTTATTAGACCAGTTGTGACAATTTTCATTTTCTTCCCATTCAGGTATAACCCATGGTGAAGGCTTTCCTCTTTGACCTTCATAAGCAAGTTTTTCAAGACCTTTTTACTTCCAGCAAGAGAGGCTGTGTTATCTGCATATCATAATTTGTTAATAATTCCCCCTTCATACTTGATGATGCATTCTTCCTCAAATAGTCTAGTTTTTCTGACTGTTTGTAGAACATTCCAATTGAATAAATACTGTGAAATGATGCAACACTAACATAAGTTTCTAATTTTGAACCAGATACTATTCTCTTGGTATGTTTGAATGATTACCTTTTCATTAATGCTCAGGTTCCTCATGAAGAAAGTTTAATGTTCTGGAATTCCCATTCTCTGTAATGTTATCTATAATTTGTATAATCCACACAGTCAAATGCCTCCACATAGTCAATAAAACACAAGTAAATGTCTTGCTGGTATTCTCTAATATTTTTCCAATATCCTTCTAACAACAATGATATTCCTCATTCTAAGTCATCCTCAGAATCCAGGAGCTCAGGTGTTCTCAACTTCTGGCAGTTTTCTCTCAATGTAATACTGTGGTCATTTTTAAATTACCTTCAGCCAAATTTTGCTAGCATATGATGTTAAAGATATTGTTCAATAATTTCCACTTGATTGCCATTCTTTGGAAAGGTGAAAATACAGGTTTGATATAATTGTTGTATCTTGAGAGGAACAATATTATATTCTTTTTTTTTTTTTTTTTTAACACGTTATTGAGGCCTGTGTGAAAGTTTACAGAGAATATGTCCCACTCAACAATTCACACACATTTGTTCCATGACCTTAATTACAATCTCCTCAATGTAATGACACTTCTCACTTCCTCCTAGACATCCTCATTTCCATTCATCCTTCTTCCCTGACTCTTCTTACATTCTGAATTTTGTGTTTGGGCAAATGCTGCCCTTTTGGTTTCATATGGTTGATTGTTCTGAGGAATGTGTTCCTAACAGGTGTTATTTTTCACTTTCTAGGACAGTCTATTGTTTGGCTGAAAGGTAATCCCCATGGTACAGTTCAATTCCAGGTCTGAGAGTTTCTAAGAGTCATATGCTTAGCGGTTCCACCAATCTCTATCAGATCTGTAATTATGATCTTTTTATAATTTTGAACTTTGTTCTATGCTTTTCTCCTACCCTGTTCAGACTTTGTATTGTGATCCTGATCAGAGCATTTGGTAGTGGTAGCCAGGTAGCATTTGATTATGCTGGTCTCAAGCTAGTTGAGATTACAATTACTTGGTCCATTGGTCCAATGGAGTAATTATGTACTTGAGTCCTTTATTTTCTTCACTCTTCTTTGCTATGGATGGGAAGAAACCAGTAGTTGCTTCTAAAATGGCTGCTCATAAACTTTAAAGACCCCAGTTATTACTCACCAAAATTGTTGTTGTTGTTGTTATGTGCCGTCGAGTCGGCCCCGACTCATAGCGACCCCTCCTTGGGTTTCCGAGGCAGTATCACTACGGAAGTAGGAGTGCTCACCAAAATAGGATGTAGAATATCGTCATTATGGATTATGTTTTACCAAATGATCTAGAAGTTCACTAAGAATGTAGTCGTAAATCCCCAAGCCCAGCGGCTCAGTATCTCAAGGTGTATGATTATGGCTAAAATGTTTTCATACTTTTCCCCTCTTATGCTCTACTATATACATGCATATATTTGAAGCCCATACAAATATGTATGCAGAAATATTCTTTGCCAAACCAATACCTATATACTCATGGGTATACTCCCATACACCATCCCACATCTGTTGATCTTACATATTTACCTATGGATCTAATCACAAATTATTTTTTGGTACTTTTGTTATTGCAGGATTGTGTATGCATTAGTATTTACCATTATTATCTTTTTTTTTTTTGTTTTGTTTTGTTTTATTGTGCAATTTCCATTGTCTTCTTTTGCCTTGGTCATGTTTTGCTGACGTCTCTCCTTATTGTCTACTGTCCTCCTTTTCATCCAAGTTAATACATATCTACTCCGTAGTGGTTTTCCCTCCCTACCCCTTTTATCCCTTGTTGTTATTGTTGATGTTGTTATGTGCCATGGAGTCAGACCCAACTCATAACAAAACCTCTTTGGGTTTCTGAGGTGGTATCATTATGGAAGTAGATTGTCCAACGTTCCTTCCGAGGAGTGGATGGTGGGTTTGAACCGATAGCCTCCTGGTTAGCAGTCAAGTTCCTCAGGCACTATGCTACCAGAACTCCCTTTTTTAATAACCATAAAATAATGTTTCTTTCTGTGCATAAGCATTTTCTAGACATTTTATAGTAGTGGTCTCATACAGTATTTATCCTTTTTTGATTGACTTATTTCACAAAGCATACTGTTCTCCAAGTCCATCTATGTTATGAGATGTTTCAAAGTTTCATCCTTATTCTTTAATATTGCATAGCAAATCTATGATCACCAAAGAACATTTAATGGACAAACATGGAAGCTTACTACTAAAAATTAGAGACTACACATTCTCTGCAACAAAAAAGGAATATTTTCAAAGTTGTCCATAAAGCAGATAATTTTTTAAAATTATGGTTTTCCACATTTTCTAATAAAAAATAAACTAGAAACCAGTATACAACAAACTCAATATTTTAAAGAATAATCATTGTTTTCTTCCCAAATTTTTTTTTTTTTACTTTTTTGTAATGAAAACATATACTAGACATTCGCCACCATAACTACTTCACCCTTTATAGCTCAAGATCACTGATGACATTTTTCATGTTGTCCCACCATTATTGATATCCTTTTCCAAAATATTCCACCACCATTAGCAAAAGCTCAATGTTTCCTTCTCACTCCTACAATTTCTAACCACTAATAATATGTGGTTCGAGCTGTTGTGGTGTTGTTGTTCCCATGATGAGATCAGATGACTATGTTCTGAGTGGCCAATCTGTTGAAAGGGAGTTACCCTAGGGGTGTGGCCTGCTTGCAGTATATCCAAGGACATCCTTGGAAGAGAGACATTCTTCTGTGGCTCGGGATTCTGTTGTGCTGCCTACAATTGTACATGAGTGAACAGTCCATCATTCAGCCTGGAGATCTTGGATCATTTGTTGGAGTAAACAGTTGGTGTACTGCCTGCCAGCTTTGAGCTCCTCAGCCCCTGTGGTTGCAAGAGCCAGGAAAAGACTCCAGCTTGATGTTTGATCCAGGAACTTTGGACTTGCCAGCTTCTATAAGT
>NW_006922327.1:487595-491647 GCF_000298275.1 Orycteropus afer afer
TGGTAACCAAGAAAGAAACTTTCTTTCTAAGCATAAACCTTTCCTTGATATCTTACAATAGTGGACTAATACAGGTATTGTCCTTCTGTGATTAACTTATTTCACTCAGCAAAATGTCCCCAACGTTCATGCACATTTTGTGGTGTTTTGCAGATTTTACATTATTATTTGGGACTGCATGGTATTCCATTGTGTGCATATACCACAGTTTATTAATACATTCCTTGGTTGATGGGCACTTAGGTTGTTTCTGTCTCTTTGCTCTTGTAAATAGCACTGTGATGAACATGGGTGTGTATGTATCTATCCGTACTCTGCCTCTCACTTCTTTAGGATACACATCTAGTAATGAGTTAGCTGAATCAAATCATATTTCTCTTTCAACTTTTTAAGCAATCACTGTACCAATTTCCACAGTGGTTGTATCATTTTCAGTCCTACCAGAAGTGTATGAGAGTCCCAATCTTTCTACATTCTTACTAGCATTTGTAAATTTATGTCTTGTTGAACTTTGTTATCAATGCTGGGATCAGATGTGTTTTATGGTTGTTTTGATGTGCATCTTTCCAATGGCTAATGATTGTGAACATTTCTTCATGTGTTTGTTGGTTGCCTGAATATCTTCTTTACTGAAGTGTTTGTTCATGTCTTCAGCCCATTTTCTCAATTGGATTGTTTGTCTTTTTGATGTGGAGGTGTCAGAGTTTTCTATAAATTGTAGAGATATGTTCTTTGTCCAATATATCATTGCTGAGTATTTTTCCCATTCTGTAGTTTCTCTTTCTTCCTCTTTTGGAGAAGTCTTTTAATGAACACAAACATTTAATTTTTAGAAGGTCCTAATCATCTAGCTTGTCTTCTGCTGTTAGTGCATCTTGGGTTATGGTTGATAGTCTATTTATGCCATAAATTAGAGCCCCTAAACTTGCACCAAGGAGTATCAGTGTTGTATGTCTTGACCTTATTTATTCAATCTGTATGATGAGCAAATAATCTGAGAAGTTGGACTATGTGAAGAAGATCGTGGCATCAGGGTTGGAGGAAGACTCATTAACAACCTGCAATTCACAGATGACACAATTTTTCTTGCTGAAAGTAAGGATGAGTTGAAGCACTTACTGATGAAGATTAAAGAATACAGTCTTCGGTATGGGTTACACTTCAATATAAAGAGAACATACATCTTCACAATTTGATCAATAAGCAGCATAATAGACTGAAGTTGTCAAAGACTTCATATTACTTGGTTCTAAAATCAACACCAATGGAAGCAGCAGCCAAGACATGAGATGACCCATTGCACTGGGTAACTCTGCTGCAAAAGACCTCTTTCAAGTGCTGAAGAGCAAAGGTATCTTCTTGAAGACTAAGTTGAACCTAACCTGAGCCATGGTTTTTCAGTCACCACATATGCATGAGAGAGCTGGACAATGAATAAGGAAGACCAAAGAAAAGTTGATGCTTTTCAGCTGTGGTTTTGAGAATGCTCCTTGGCAGTGGGAATGGCCAGACTTCATCTCATCTATTTTGGTCATATTGTAAGAAAGAACCATTCTCTGGAGAGGGATGTCATGCTTGGTAAAGTGGAGGGCCAATGAAGGAGGGGAAGGCCCTCAACAATATGGATTGATACAGTGGCTCCAATGAAGGGCTCAGGTATAGTAAGTATCATGAGGCCGGAGTAGGACTGGGAAGTGTTTCTTTCTGTTGTACATAAGGTCATTATGAGTTGGAGATGACTCTATGGCACCTAACAACAACAACAAGCTTGTACCTATTTTTTTCTTTGATGAACTTCATAGTTTCAGGTTTCATATTTAAGTCTTTGAACTATCTGGAGTTAGTTTTTGTGTGTAGTGTGAGGTATGGATCTTGTTTCATTTTCCTGCAAATGGATATCCTGTGCCAGCTCCATTTGTGAAAGAGGCTATCTCTTTCCCCATTAAATAGATTTCAGCCATTAGTCAAAGATCACCTGACCTTAGGTCACGGATCTATTTCTATGTTCTTAATCTGTTCTACTGGTCAATATCTCTGTTGTTGTACCAATATTAGACTGTTTTGACAACTGTGGCTGTATAATAAATTTTGAGACTGGGACTCTGAGACTTGCTTTTTTCTTCTTTTGTACTGCTTTGCTTAGCCAAGATCTCTATCCTTTTCATATAACGTTAGTGATTGTTTTTCTTGATGTCTTTGGAGAATGTTGGTGGATTCTGGATCAGAATTGCATTGAACCTATAGATTGCTTTGAGTAATATTGACATTTTCACAATGTTTAATCTTATCCATGAGTGTGATATGTTCATGTAGAGTTTCTCGAAGTGGTGTTTTGCAGTTTTATTTCTATAGCTCTTTTGTGTTCCTGGTAAGATTTATTCCCAAGTATTATATCTCTTTGGTAGCTATTGTAAATAGTATTGATTTCCTTTTCAGGGATCTGTTTGATGGTGTAGAGTAATCCAACTGATTTTTGTGTGTGGATCTTATGTTTTACCTCTGTGCTAAATCTTTTGGTAAGTTCTAGTAGTTTCCTTGTTGAGTCTCTGGTTTTTTTTTTTTTTAATATATAGGATAATATCATATGAAAATAGCGATAGTTTCATTTTGAGGTAGTTCAGTTTGTGTGTTCACTTGGCTGGGCCTGGTTGAGTGGCTGGGCAGCTGGGTGCAGTATTACCCATGATGAGACTGGTAATGAATGAACTCCATGGTGGAATCTACTGTGGGCAGCTGAGTAGCTGCCTTAGGGAATGTGGTCTGCTTTCTTTATATAAGCAGAACTTGGGGAATGGTCTCTAGCTTGTGTCATGCTTAGACCCTGCATGTAGCCGTGTCGTTGTTCAGCAGACTGCCATGCTCTGCCAGCCTTGAGACTTACAGTGGACTTAAGTTAATGGCCTGCTGTGTGGTTTGTTAACATTGGGACCGTGCCTTTTTACTAGTCAACTCTGGGAGTCACAGCCTCAGCAGCCAGCAGCTGTCTGAGCAAAGAAATGCCTCTAGCTTCAGTCAACCAGGAACTGGAGGCAGTGCTGGGTGTCAAAGCTGAGGGGCTTTTACCCAGCCCCTAGAGCCTGGCACTTTGAATTTGAACTTAAAGCTTCCAAACTGTAAGAGAATAAACTCCGGTTGTTAAGACCATCCCATTTTGTGGTATATTCTTGTCAGAGCAGCACGAGGTAACCAAAACACATTTCTTCCTTACCAGTTAGGATGCCTTTGATTTCTCTTTCTTGCCTTATTGTACTGGCTACAACTTCCAGCACAGGATTGAATGGAAGTGGAGATAGAGGGCATCCTTATCTGGTTATCTGGTTCCTGTTCACAAAAGGATGGTTTCAGTTTCTCTCCATTGAGAATAATGTTTGCTGTTGAGTTTGTGTATATGTCCTTTATTATGTGGAGGGATTTCCCTTCTATTCTTATTTTTTTGAGAGTCTGTATTAGGAATGGGTCTTGGACTTATCAACTGTCTTTTCTTCATCTATTGATATGATCATGTGATTCTTCTCCTTTATTTCAGTTATGTGATGGATTGTGTTGATTGTTTTTTCTACTGATGAGCCATCTTTTCATATGTGGTATGAATCCCACTTGGTCATAATGTATTATTATTATTATTATTATTATTATTATTATTATTATTATTATTATTTGATATATTGTTGGAGTCTACTGGCTAGGATTTCGATGAAGGTATTTGCATCTATATCCATAAAGGATATTGGTCTATACTTTCCTTTCTTGTGGTGTTTTAGATTGGTTTCGATATCAGAGTTATGCTTGTTCCATAAAATGAATTTGGGACGATTTCGTCCTTTTCTGTGTTCTGAAAGAGTTTGAGTAGGATTAGTGTCAGTTCTTCTCTGGCCCAGGAAGAGTGATTATTTTTTGGTTGGTAATTTTTTTTATGACCTTTTCTTTTTTTTGTTGTGGGTCTATTAAAATTTTCTTCCTCAGTCTGTGTTAGTTTAGGTAAGTATTGTGTTTCTAGAAATCTGTCCATTTCATCTAGGTTCTCAAATTTTTTATGGTACAGTTCTTCATAG